>NC_071120.1:27945000-28162500 GCF_024256425.1 Clarias gariepinus
AATTATCTACATCAGGATTAAATTTAGTCAGAAAAAAAATGTAAATTGGGGGAAAATATCAATGGCTTTTAAGAGAAATGTGAGCAAAGAACAACTACATTAGGAGTAAAATGAGTAATAATTTTTCTAAATTGTATTAAAAATAGTGTTAAATAAAAGAAAATATATTACAATGAGTCAAAAAAGTAAACATTTTTTTATTAACATAAAGTTTATTGTGAGATTTAATAGAAAATTAGAAGAAAAAAATTCTGAAAAATGGGCAAATTAAAATAAAAAATATGTAAAAAAGAGCAAGAGAGAGAGAGAGAGTACAAAATTTAATTTAATTGGTAGAAAATATAAAAGAGTTGAAACTATAGTTATAAATTTAGTTAAACTAGAATAAAAATGACTTTAGAGTCCTATAAAACTAAAAACAAAAAAAATGCAAATTCTGCTAAATCATTTTAAGAAATGAGTTTTTAACAATTTGGAATAAAACTGAATATATTTCCTCGACTCAGTGATCACTCTCCTACGTAAATTCCTACATCAGGTTCCTCCATAACTCTTATCATTACACTGAATTATTACAGCACATGAAATCCAGATTAATTTCTGTGAACACTCTCGGCACTCGTTTTTAATAAATCGCCTCCTTCGTGTCTCAGAAGAGAAACTGTCGGGTTCAGTGGAAAAATGTAAGCGATGAATTTAAACAGCGGGGAAAGAAGAAGGAGAGGAGAGGAGAGAAGAGAAGAGAAGAAGAGGAGAGAAGACCGGGAAAGAAGAGAAGTGGAGACGAGAGGAGGGGGATTTTTTTTTCTGATGAATTAGTTAGTCCACTTTCAACTGCCAGACTGTTAATTTATGAGAGTGCAAACTTGCGAGTGTTTGGCTTGGCCTCCCTGCCCACTCCCTCGATGACTGCGGAATGAAATATGGAGGCGGCGCGTTACTGTTTTATTTATTTCTGAGCCCGCGGCTATTTGTTCTAGCGCTAATCCTCAAGAGTGCCGTAGCGGAGCTCGATTTCTGCACGCAGTAATAAAAATAATTTTTTACAGAGCAAGTCTAATGGTGGAAATGTCACTTCGGTGACTCTTTCCCGCCCCCGCTCCGGTCGTAACTCCACAAACCTTCCTTTTTATTCGCCGTTTTTAAACAGAGTCGAGGGAACGAAGGTGCTAGCATAACTTTTGTTCGGCGTTTGGACATGGAAGGTGGTCCAAATGTCAACCAAGGAACTCTGGCAGCCTTCGGCCCGTTCCTCTGGAGTTCACTGCCTCAAATAATTCACTTTTCTCTACGATACTCCACTTCTACACTGAAGTACAAAGAGGAAGCGCTTTCTTTCTCATGCACACACACACACACACACACACACTGTACACTCAAGTGGTTTACTGGCGGCGATGTAGGTTTTGACGTTTACTGTTTTAAAGTAAAAAACTGTACTTTCCGCTCACTACATTTTCAAACGTCACGGCAAAATGACGCTGTGGTTTATTTATTAAACTGGTTTATTTCTGAGGTAGAATGATAAACATCACACATCTTTAACAGAAGAAAACCTCAAAGATCTGGAGCTCCCAAAACATCAACGATTGAAAAAGTTGCATTGCAAAAGTATTCATACCTCTTGAACTTTTCCACATTTTGTCATCCCTGATTTTTATGCTTCAGACCAACACAAAGTGATACATACAGTAATTGTGAAGTGGCAGGAAAATGGTGAAAGGTTTCCAAAATTATTAACAAATAAAAATCTGATAAGTATGATGTGCATTTGTATTCAGATACAGACACTGTATGGAACCAATAATGGAACCAATTACCATCAGAAGTCACCTAATTACTAAATAGAGTCCACCTGTGTGTACTTGGCCGGCTGAAAGGTGAAGCTCCGTCCCAGTCTCAAGTCATTTGCAGACTCTAACATGTTCTCTCCTAAGATTGACCTGTATTTGGCTCCATCCATCTTTCCATCAACTCTGACCAGCTTCACTGTCCCTGCTGAAGAAAAGCATCCCCACAACATGATGCTGCCACCACCATGTTTCCCGTGTCTTACACCTTACAGCATCTTTCTATTTAGGCCAAAAGGTTCCATTTTGGTCTTATCCTACCATAGCGCCTCCTTCCACATGTTTGCTGTGATAAATAAATCCCCCAGTAACTCCATTACTGATCATTTTTAAATGTTTCAACATGAACTTAAATTTGAGTTTATACTTTCTTACGGTCAATTCAGATCATTTTTTTTATTCAATTCACTCACTCATCGTCTATACCGCTTTATCCTGTATGCAGGGTCGCGGGGGGCCTGGGGCCCATCCCAGGAGGCACAAGGCGGGGTACACCCTGGACAAGGTGCTAATCTATTGAGTACCCAGTACCCAGTACCAACCCAGTAACCCGGAGTACCCAGAGGAAACCCAACAAGAACAGGGAGAACATGCAAACTCCAAGTGTCACTTTTATGCTGGATGTAACAGAACACACACATTCCAAAATGTTCAACTTTTGTCTCATCAGTCCACCGAATATTTGCCCAAAAGTCTTGAGGATAAACGAGATATTTTTTGGCAAATGTGAGACGAGCCTTTGTGTTCTTTTTGGTCAGCGGTGGCTTTCACTTTCGTCACCTTGGAACTCTCCCATGGACTCCATTTTTACCCCCAGTCTCTTTCTAATTGTTGAATGTTGTTCTGGTATTCTTTTATGACCTCCTGGATAAGCGTCGTTGTGCTCTTGGAGTAATTTTGGACGACCAACCACCCCGGGAAGGTTCACCTCTGTTGACCGTGGTTCACTGGAGCTCCGACGCCTTAGAATTGGCTCGGTGACCCTTTCCGGACTGAGACATTAGAATTACTGTGTTTCTGCGATTTGTATTTACTCGAGTTATCTTTGTGCAATATTATTATCTGAATCATCTAAGTGTAATGTATAACCCAAACCCCCCCAAAACTCAGGAAATACTTTATCACAGCCCTGGACAGTGTCCTCATCATAGTGATACAGTATGTTTGGAGGTTTTGTCTCACAGTGTGAACTTCTTCAGTACTGAGACGATGCCGTGACTGAATATCATACTGTAGAATACTTTACATAGTTTAGTAGAGAATTTAGGATTGAAAATGTCTCACTGATAACACAAATGCAGTAACACTAGAGTGTGACACTGTGTGTCAGTATGCAGTGTGTGTGTGAAAGTCCATGTGTGTGTGTTTGTGTGAATTCCTGCTGAGTTCATGGTAAGGCCAGGCCTCTGTTGGAGTGTGTGGAGTGCTCATTAATTACAGGCAGTGACAGTGGGCCGGCGGGCTGCAAGCGATGCCTACCGAGCAGCAGGAGGGCTCACACACACACACACACACACACACACACACACATCGCTACTTACTCACAATCACAAACACACAAATACATGCACACTTATGCACACACGCCTGCACATACATACTGAACTCCTACTTTTTACTCAGTGTGTGTGTGTGTGTGTGTGTGTGTGTTGTAAGGTGACCTGTGGACACTGAGGACAGACTGGCTCTTGCTGGGGTCCTCAGAGCTCCTGCCGGGCGTCCTTTGATCTGCCGGGCGTCCTTTGATGAATAATGAATAACAAATGACAGCAGGCACATGGCCCACGGCTCTCAGTGTGTGTGTGTGTGTGTGTGTGTGTGTGTGTGTGTGCCCACTCACACTGCCCAACTTTCTCCTCTTTGAGAGGGTGAAGGCCTCATGTCAGCCCCCTGTGTTCAGTTTATAGACGAGTGTGTGAGAATGTGTGTGCAAGCTTGAGGGTGTGTGATGGAAGTTTGGCATCCATGCTGGGGTCATGGAGGAGTCATCTGTAAAGGTCAGAGGTCACCGCGCATACAAGAACACTGGTCTGTCTAGGTCAGCTGAACATGATGCTTGTGTGTGTGTGTGTGTGTGTGTGTGTGTTGAACTAAGAAGAGGTTATTTTAGTGTTAATGTGACAAAATATATAAATATTAAAATTTTACAGTTTATATTATTATTATTTAGAAAGTTTCCTACTGGACAGAGTTTATATTAGAGCTGTGCATTATACCAAGCTTCGTATTTAGAAATAAAATCCCTGAAATAATTAATATATAATAAAGTACAAATAGTTTTCTAGTAATTAAAGATAAAGTATTTAGCATTTATTATAATATAGCAGTAACGTTGGCTTTAAGGTTAGAATTTATATATAATTTTATATATAAAATAAATATATATATATATATATATAGTATTTGTTTACAGCAATAGCATTATAATAAATGATAACATTAGTGCATAGCATTAGAGGTAAGCATGAAAAGTATTGTATTGGAGTGTAGTATTAGTCTGGAAGTATAGTATTAGTAAATGGAATTACAGATGAATATTAATAAATATTATTATTAAGTGTAGTATTAGAATATTGCATGAGTTTAGTACTGAAGTATAATATTAGTATACATTCTTAGAGTATAGTATTAAAGTGTAGTAATAGTGTATAGCATTAGATTATTCGTTTAGAGTTTAGCATGAGTGTTACAGAGTGTTAGTCTATTAGAGTACAGTATTAGTTTAGTTTTTTAAGTACAGTATTAGTGTTTATCATTAGTGTTTAATAAGAGTGTAGCAGCGGAAGGAGTGAAAGGTGAGATGGAGAGACAGGTGAGGAACCTCAGGGCTACAGACAGAGATAACAGAGAGGCCACAAGTGCTCTGTGAGCTGATCTAAAGCCAGGGGTGACGGTACACTGTACACGGTTCGAGCGGCCGTGTTGGAGTCACAACGCTTGAATCCAGAGTGAAGACAGAAGGAACTGCTAGCTGAGAAGAATACCTCGAGTTGACGAGTGGACGCCTTTAACTATTGACTCATGACTTTTGGGAAATGTGAGCTAGTCAGCAGTGAGGACATGGGGGCTTGGGTATTGACCCCATGACCCTATAATTCACTGATGAGGAATTCCCTATAAGGCTGATGCCCCGCCCACATTCCTACCCTGTCATAAATCAAGCAAATTGGCCAGTGTGTTGGTGTTGGAGTGTGTGTGTTTATGCATTTGGATGCTAATACACGGAGCTTGGCGTCATCCATCAGCGCAGTAACTCAGGACCTGTCGAGAGAGAGAGAGAGAGAGAGAGAGAGAGATGACAGGAGGGAGGGGAGATGCTTTAGACATTTAAATGGATAGCACTATTACACACACACTGAACTTTTCACTCCGCAGTACAAATAAGACCTCCTTCTGACCCGGAGCTTCTTCTTTCTGTTTTAGCCCCGCCCCCTCTTTCTCTGGATGTATAAATAAAAGACTTTCTGAATGTAGATAAAGTTCGAGGTATTGAGGATGTGTTTATACACAGACATGAAATATATGAAGCAATGTTAAATTATGTTACTCTTCCCATTGTATTGTTGAGCAGCCAAACAGGGAAGAGTGGGTGGAGCTAGAAATATAGAAGATCACTGATTGGTCACAGATATTTCTTTGTATAGGGTTACATAGAGTCAGTGGAGAATAAGACACTTGGGCTTGTGCTGTTACAGAAGGACGATCTACTCTAGAGCTGATTGTTTGGGTTATTCCCCAAATTTCAGTTCAATTTGACTTAATGGCATTAATGTTTATTGTCTCTCAAGCAGCTATATTTCTTACAGGGTTTAAGATATAAAATCTCCTAAAAGTATTTGATAAACACTCATATCTTGGTCAAAGCTATCCACACTCCAGTACAGTAGGTGGCGGTATTGCGCCAATTGCTCATAAGTTCAAAAGGGAAAAACAGGAGGGATGTTTACGATTAAAAAGATGTGTATTAATTCTGAATCTAAAACTGATCAGCATTCAATTACCTGAATCAACCAACACAATAATGATTTATTTGCACAGGTGATTTGTCATTTGATATTTTTTGACAAATGACAAATCACACTTTTGATCAGTTTATAATTAGCATCATGAAACATCAGCCAAATTATTTAGTTCCTGTTCTTCCTTTTGTTATAGCAGTTATAAACACTCATTCCCCACAGACTGTAGACAGAGACCAGGACAAACCCTTGGTGGCGCCACCCACAGGTTTACTGCAGAGTGGTTTTGAAGCTCAGCGCTGGGAGCTCTGCTCATCACCATCTTGCCAGGAGCTGACTCTATACTTAGTAAATGAGTGAGGTCTTGAGATACAAGCAGTATGAATGAGCTTTGTCTGCGGAGCATCAACTGAGCCAAAGATTCTTCTCTTCATGCTCAGTCTCAGTGTGTGTGCGTCACTCGTATAGTCAACATCTGTGCGCGTGTACTGTTTACTATGTGATCAGGTGCACGAGCATGAAGAATTTTTTTGTTTTTTTAATTTTGTGTCCAAGTGTAGTGACTCCTCTCTCGTCATACATACGATTTTTTTCAAAGGTAAAGTGCAGGTTTATTTGCTTTATTTTGACTTCATATTATTTTATATTTTGTATTAATTATTTTTATATGAATATTTTTGGGTTGTGGAATGAATCATCTGAGTTTCCATTATTTCTTATGGGAAATTAGCTTTTATTGCTTTTATATAAGAGTGCTTTGATATACAAGCACGCTTCCGGAACAAATTATGCTCACAATCCAAGGTTTAACTTTTTACTTTGGATTTGATTGAACTGCGTCCTCGTACCCTACACTTTGTTTTATATCAACTCCTACATTTCTTGCAGTAAGGTAAACTACAACAGTTCCCGTTAGCTGGTTAGCTAAAGTCATGCATAGCAGACAGCTAGCGGTTTGACACCTGCAATGACAAGCGGTTTGAAACTTATTACTCAAATCAGCAAAAAATTCACTTTAGGAGCCTAGTGGCAACTGAAGGAACTGCATGTTTTGGCACTTTTATGTCGGACCTCAGAACCAGAGGTTGTCCCTGCCGGCTTCTATTATTTTTAATTTTCTAAGTAAAATGACAGCATGTCTTGTGTAGCAAAGTTGTCCTTAAAACATGAGAAACTTTAAGTTACAGCTTTACCTTCTGATGCTGGTAACTTCACAAATGCATTAATATAAACCTGCACAACTGTCATGTCAACTGTTACAGAAAATTAATCAACAACTTCTCAGTCGTCCTGGTGTCGCGGAGCCAGTGTTTGGTTCTAAACATCATCGATCGGTAGATGTAGAGTTCAATTCACTCAGAGTTTCTGTTCAGTCTCTTCATCCGTCTGAAGGCTTAAAGGGCGTGTTTATGATACGGACGCGTTGGCAGTATGGAAATGCAATATGTTCGAGCCAAGGAAGCTGAAGAATTGAACAGAGATGGAAGGAGACAGGAGAGAAACGATGACGTAGAGGAAAGAAATGAAATGTATCAGTGACACAACGTGAAGCAACACCAGGGCGCGGCTACGTGTAGAGCACTGATGCTGGAGATAGAGGGGCAGGTTTACAGCCCTGGGTTTAACCATGTCTGATGATGCTGATTCTGAATGACAGCTGGTACACACTTGTACACAGACACACACTCATACAGACACACACAAAGCAAATGAGATCAAGACCTCCTGCAACGCAGCTGGAGTAACACAGGACCCTGATAACACTGTTGTCTACCACTATATTTATGCAAGTGCATGTCTCTGAGTGTGTGTGTGTGTGTGAGTGAGTGTACATGAGGGCGTGTGAGTGGTAAATGAAAGCAGGGCCGGATTGCTGCAGTGTGATGGGAATAGTTTGGCAGGCCTGGAGCTGAAGGGTGTCAGAGTGATGTGCTAATAGTTACCAAACCATGAAAGACGTCTCTGTTTCATTTTGCAGAAAGAGAATGGAGGGAGAGAGAAAGAGTGGTGTGTGTGTGTGTGTGTGTGTGTGTGTGCAAAAGAGAGAGAGAGAGAGAGAGAGAGAGTGCACCAGTTTCAGGTTTTGACGTGGGCGTGTTTCTGACAGCTATAATTCTGCAGCCCACAGAGTTTCATCAGCACAAGCGCGCGCTGTAAAAGCCGAGCCTCAGGGCCGTCGGCCTTTTAACTCCCCGGCGCTGACAGGCTGATTTATGAGTCCTTACATTTGTACGGATCACACGTCACTCATAACAAACTGTCAGAGTGTCACTGAGTGTGTGTGTGTGTGTGTGTGAGAGATGCACATTGTACTTTTACCCTTAAGCTTCTTAAAGAAAAATTAAACAACACGGTCAAATATTTAACTATATAAATACTTAAGTGTATTAGTTCAAATTTCTTTTTCTTGTTTTCGAACACACTGCAGAAGTAAAATGTGTTCAGTGGCATAAAACAACCATTACAGGTCCCATATTTTACATTTCTTTAATAAGTTACAAACAGGTTTCAGAGCTTCTGCAAAGTGTGTATATTAACGGCATAAATAAAAATTGAGTATCGGAACGTGAGAACAATGTAAGCAATCTGATCCAAATAACACACACCCCCTCGACTCACTAAAGTTCAGCTGAGCCTCGGACCAAGCTCCTGCAGTCCCACTGAGCCACATCTAGTTGTTACCTTTTAAAGTTACACTGTATTTGGCTTGTACGGTTCTCTCAGCCATATTTCTAGTGCTGGAGAATGAAAAGTGCTCACATTCCACATGACAAATCTCACAAGACCTTCGAACTCACATGCACCTCAATTTTCATTTAAGACAAATAAATAAATAAAAACTATCCCTTTAATGCCCTTCAGATAATGCATACCTCATACTGCCTCTGTTACACTCCTATTCCAAACGAGCTGCTTCAGTTTCTATGTAAATGAGCTACTGCTGAGCCACGCCCCTTACAGAAAAGAGCAAAGCTAAACCAGACCCATCTGATGGCCTAAGCACTAACAGGTGCCCTTTAATATATTACAGTATAGGTGTAAGAGGAATAAAACTCTCGGTGTGGTTCTGTTTTAATAAAATAATAAAAATTCCTATAGTGTGATGAAGTGGAGTTTCTGTTACTGCTATAAAGCTGATTCCTGTAAGTCTATAAATCCTCTCGCCAATGATCATGGTTTTTATTTATTTAAAAAATGGCACTTTGTACTTTTTATCCATTTTATATACTGTGCAATGTTGTGGAAAGTTCATGAAACAAGTTTCTTATTCAGGGTAGAGTAGCGTGAACCTTCTGAACTACTGAGAAGTGTAAACTCCTCTGTCCTGAAGCTATCTAAAAGCTTTGTGTTAAAGCTAAACCTCTGACGCTGGAGACTCCTTCCTCCAGTGGTAAATAAAGGACAGAAAATTTCACTCCATTAAATTTAAATTCACACTCGAATTGACGCTAGAAAGCAAAAATTTTCTCGATTTAAAATTAATACCAAGGACTAAGATTAAACTTTCATGAATTTTACACATAAAAGTAATTTTAAAAAACAAAAATACAAAAATCTATTTCAGATTTTACAAAAGAAGGATAAGAATTGTGGCAGCTGCGGTCGATTATAACTCACATGTTAATTAACATCTATTTATTATTACCGTCATCCACTGCACAGAGTAAGCTGTTGCTATAGAAACGTTATCGCATTAATATAAAGCCGTGCTAGTGCCAGAGCTGCTGTTATAGAGAATTAATCAACACCTTTTTGACCAATCAGAATCCAGGATTCAACAGTGTTGTGTTATAAACTTATAATGAAGTCAATTGAAATGAAATAAGTAGACAGAGATAAAAATTTAGGGTGTGTTTAATATTAGTTCTGTGTGTGTGTGTGTGTGTGTGTACAGTATATGTGTATTTGTGTGTCTGTGTGTTTATTTATTCCAGTGTGCAAGTTAAATATTTATCACTTGTTACGAGCAGACTGGAGATGATAAGTATTCCCGTATCACACATGAGGTGCATTAGGTGATGTTATTAGATGTAAATGTTATGATGTAAAATGCAGAGCAGGGTGTAAAGCTCAGCACGGACACACAGCGCTGACTTTAATGTGCATGAATGTAAAACACAGAGAGAGAGAGAGAGAGAGAGAGAGTTTGGCTGCCGTCATCTGAACATCTGGTTGCTATAGATCAGAGTTAATTAGTCATATTGGAGTCGTCTGAAGATAAATTCATCATCCACATTAAACACAAACAATCCGAAAACATGAAAGGAAACGAGCTGACACCCGGCCGCCGTCCAAATACATCATCTCATATGTGATTAAAAACCTACACTCGGTTGACAGACGGGTACGAAAACTGACTGAGGGAACAGAAATGGCATGGGAGAAAAAAGAGAGGGAGACATAAAACAGATAGATCAGTGACAAAGAGCGTGAGATACAGACAAATATGAGAGATAGAGAGAGAAAAGATAAAACATGTATATGGAGTCGAGAGAGAGAGAGAGGAGGCCAAAACTTTCTTTTACATTTCACCTTGTCACGTTTCCTGTCCTTCCTCCGTTTCCCTCCATCATCACTCGCTTTGCGTGATAGATGAGATAGGCGGAGCTTTGTACTGCTGTAATGTGCGCGTGTGTGTAGGTGCATGTGTGTGTGTGTGTGCGTGGAGACAGAGAGTAATAACAGTATAAGAGTGACGGATGGCTGGAGTGTGTTCCTTCCCTCTGATTGGTGATGATAAGAGCTCTCTGATTGTGAGTGATGAAAATGCAGCAGATAATTATAGCCCTTGACCTTTAATGAGTTTCGTCTGTAAGCGGTGGAAGCCAAGGACTGAGAGAGAGAGAGAGAAGATGAAGAGAAAATAATTCTTTGCGGTATGACACACATTTAATATCATACACCACCAAGCCAACAAATCATCAAATAATAAAACGCTAAAAGAAACCAGACACAGACTCCTGCTACAGGACAGGGTACAGAGGCCACACCTCCTTCATTAACACTACAGGGTACAGAGGCCACGCCTCCTTCATTAACACTACAGGGTACAGAGGCCACGCCTCCTTTGTTAACACTACAGGGTACAGAGGCCACGCCTCCTTCATTAACACTACAGGGTACAGAGGCCACGCCTCCTTCATTAACACTACAGGGTACAGAGGCCACGCCTCCTTTATTAACACTACAGGGTACAGAGGCCACGCCTCCTCTATTAACACTACAGGGTACAGAGACCACGCCTCCTCCATTAACACTACAGGGTACAGAGGCCACGCCTCCTTCATTAACACTACAGGGTACAGAGGCCACGCCTCCTTCATTAACACTACAGGGTACAGAGGCCACGCCTACTTTATTAACACTACAGGGTACAGAGGCCACGCCTCCTTCATTAACGCTAAAGGAAACCAGACACAGACTCCTGCTACAGGACAGGGTTCAGAGGCCACGCCTCCTTTGTTAACACTACAGGGTACAGAGGCCACGCCTCCTTCATTAACACTACAGGGTACAGAGGCCACGCCTCCTTCATTAACACTACAGGGTACAGAGGCCACGCCTCCTTCATTAACACTACAGGATATAGAGGCCACGCCTCCTTCATTAACACTACAGGGTACAAAGGCCACGCCTCCTTCATTAACACTACAGGGTACAGAGGCCACGCCTCCTCTATTAACACTACAGGGTATGGAGGCCACGTCTCCTTCATTAACACTACAGGGTACAGAGGCCACGCCTCCTCCATTAACACCACAGGGTACATAGGCCACGCCTCCTCCATTAACACCACAGGTTACATAACACCACAGGGTACATAGGCCACGCCTCCTCCATTAACACTACAGGGTACATAGGCCACGCCTCCTCCATTAACACTACAGGGTACATAGGCCACGCCTCCTTCATTAACACTACAGGACACGCCTCCTTCATTAACACTACAGTGTACAAAGGCCACACCCTCATTATTGGCACTACAACGTACCAAGACCACATCTCTCTCAAGTGAGAAACTCAGGCCACGTCTCCTTCAATGGCCTTTGATGGTGTTTGTCCACATTCACCCTATCATGACTCATCTGTTGTTTTTCGGTTGTTTTAAAGCCTGTTCTTTCAGAGTTCTCGTTCTTACTGCTCCTGACCCATGCTTATGAATATGACTATGCCTATGGGGATAGGATTACCCAGCATGCTCTACTCGGCCCCTCGCTTTGATCTCTGTCTACATTGTCTATAATTAAACCTACAAGTTTACACACTTGCCTCGAACATCGTTATAAAAATGGTTATTAGCAGAGGCTCAGTCTTCATGTCCGTGCTAGTGTAGGCATGGTGTTGTAGTAGGAGCGCGTATAGCGCTGTGTGGACATGGCAGCATTGGCACTTCTTCGTTCTTGAGGTGAAAAGCCTTCTGGGTAAATTCTTAACATGGACCGCAGTGTGTGTTTGATATGATGGTGTTTGACATACCAAAACACTGGGCTGCACATCACGCTGACAGAGACACAGTCTTCAGCACTTTAATGGCATTCTGTGTGTGTGTGTGTGTGTGTGTGTGTTTTGTGTGTGTGTGTGTGTGTGTGTGTGTGTGTTTGAATCTGTCACAAGCGCTGAATGACTGCGAGCGATTGTGTTGACGTACTAGACCATTAATAACAGGATAATAAGGGCTGTTAAATGAAAACGTCTCACAGACAGAAATGTTTTCTCGACTGGTGTCAAAGCAATTACAGCTGATCGAAGCAGCGGGGATCCTGTCTGCTTCTGAACGACGCACGGAGGGAAGAGAGAGAGAGAGAGAGAAAGAGAGAGAGACACTGTTTCACACTGTTTAGCCAGCTAACTAAGCTAAGCTGACAAGATTGCTAAAAAACTTCTTGATGTCGTATTCAACATTACTCACACAATCCATGGTTAACTCTAGCTACCTAGTTAGCATGAGCTAACCTAACACGATTTATGAGTTTTTAAAGTCATATTTAAAAATGATTAGATTTTCACAGCTAAACCTATCCAGTTAGCTATAATATTAGCTAACCTCACAGGATTTTTTAATTTAACTTAGTTTGCTATCTACTGTAGCATGCACTAACTTGACAGGATTTATGAAATCATATATTTTTTTTTAAATATTCAAATATATATACACACATAAATCATAGAACATTATAGTAAGCTAACAAACATGAGGTAATGTCAGGATTTCTAACAATGTTATTATTTACATTTAAAAAATATTTACATTATTCATATCTACTTTGAGCTAGCCAGTTAGCATAAGTGAACCTGACAAGTTTTCTGAAAGGTTTTTTAAGATGTTTTTACAGATGAACATATCTGGCTAGTTAACGCAAGCTAATCTGACAGGAATTTTAAGTCATATTGAAATCATTTAAAGTAATGTTGGTTTACATTCACTAGCTAGCTATTATAAGCTAAAAGCATACATATTTACATAAAACCTATGCTTATGCTATAGCTGATTAACATGACCTAACATCAGGATTTCTAACATTTTATGCCACAAATATGAAAAATATTCACCCAGGTACAGTTAGCTAGCTAACCATAGGACCTAACTGTACAGGATTTATGAAAGAATGTTTTGTCATATTAAAAACATTTACACTAATACAGGGCTCATTCTAGCTAGCGTGAGCAAAAATGAGATTTTTTTGACTGAATTTTTAAAATTATATTTATACACACAGTATATACATACACACACACACACACACACACACACACACACACACACACACACACACACACTTTGGGAATAGAAAAACATAATCTTTATATTATAATGCTATTATAATGATATATAATATAATATTTTAATACTAAATATATTGTTATACATTATGTACTGATATATATGATAATATTATGATTATAATATTATTAATATTTATTCATATAATAATCATACTATTTCTTTTTTCTAAAGTGTATATACATTTTTTGCTTAAATCTAGCCAGTTAGCAAGTATAAGCTGAATCTAGGTCGGCTAAGCTAGGTAACATAAACTGATCTGATTTTGAGATTAGCTGAAAGAAACCACTGGACAGCACACGCACACACACACACACACACACACACACTTTTATATACCAGATGCCAGGCAAATGAAATGCTCACGCTGTGTGTGTGTGTGTGTGTGTGTGTGTGTGTGTGTGTGTGTGCGTGTGTAAAATGGTCTCCTCTATAGTGTGTTAGCCTGTGGAGGGTGGAGTGTGTGTATGGAGATTAAACAGACTCCAGCAATAAAGCTGTGTGTTCTCTCTCTGTACTTCTGAAGCTGTGCTAAATGTTTGGTGTGCGTGAGATGAGGCAGATCCGTGTCTTACAGTGACGTGTGTGTATCTGTGTGTGTTTGTGTGTGTGTATGTTGGTGCACTACAGTGTTAAATGTATATATATATATAATTTTACATTGCATTTTACATCCAAATCAGTTTTTATCAGAAGTCATAATAAACAAGGTAAATATCATGAAAATAAAGGGTTGATATGGTTGGTTCACTTGACAAAAACAGTATTAGGCTACATGAACAGGACACGCGTAGTTCACTACATCAAAACAAACTTTTAGACAGTTTTAGAACATGCTTTATTTTTGGGCAAGATGTACAGTATGTACTGTATAGTGAACTAAACAACACTGTTTAGTTCACTATATAAATATAGCTGCAACGATAATCATCCACAAGCACCTGCGCTATCACCACACGGGTGCACCAGAAAGACAACGGACACTTAAAGAGGAAATACCAAAAGGAGAAAAGTACAGTGGCCAAAAAGTGCAAAGCAAATTAACAAAATCGAAAACAATTAAACAAACAAGCAAACAAAATAGCAAAACCGACCAAATCATAAAACACAACAACAAAAGGTATGTATAGTTTGCGAAGGAAAGTCTTACTGCTAATTGGACGGGACATCAATTTATTACCTTGGAACATTGCTGAGCCTGGACGTGAGCAACTGAAGCAACCCCAGATCATAAGGCTGCCTCCAGAGGCGTGTACAGTGGACACTATGCATGATGCGGGACACATCTACTCAAGGATCTAAATGCTATTATTTAAGGAAAGGCTCTCTGCTAAGAGTTAAGATCAATCTATAGTGATTTCTGCAATGATGTCTAGATCAGCACAAACACTGCACACCATGAGCACGAGCAGTGTGTGAAGAAGTTACTTAGTTTCCTCCTTTTAGAAAATGTCTGCAGCTCTGCACATCAGGACTCGCCAGCAATCTAATACAGTCGAGACTCCATTAACGTGAGATTAATGAGCTCTAACTGCCCGAGAATGCTGATTCAGGCAGATGGGCTGGGCGAAGTAGCGTAGCGAAAGCTAATAGGGAAGCAGGAAAGAGCTCTTTGATTTACCAAACCGAGCACTTTCCACTGACGAGCACGTTAATATTTTTCTTCAGACTAATAAACCTGAGCAACAAGATCGTTTGTGTTCATCGACTGAAATCTGCAGCGGTAACCACGGCTGAAATACGATCATGGTTCCTGCTGCAGAGTCCAATCACAGGCCTGAGATCAGCTCTAGCCCATCATGTCATTATAAGGATGTGCAGTCTTTAGCAGTATTCTGTCACTAAGGTGCCATTTTTTTTAAACACTGCTCCTGTATCTGCACTCACTACTCGCTCCTCCTGATCAGCAGTATTTCTTTTCAAATACCTCAAGCTCAACCAACTGAAACTTGTTTTTAAGTTTAAAAACTGCAGTAGCAAGCATACAGTATATCCAAATTACCAAGTTACACACTTATATCCAAATTATACATTCTGCTTTGTATAAGCCTCATCAAAAGATTAGCGAAGCAAGCTAACTGCATTAGCTACGTATATTTACACATGCACTATACACCTGATATCAAGTTCCAGATACCAGCTTCCAAGAAGTCTCTATAGACATTTATAATAAGTTAAATATAAATAAAACAGCATTTCTTAATTTTTTGCATCAAACAGTAAACAGAAAATACCTGCCGCTAGGAGCTAAAGTTGTAAGCAGGGAACTAAAGAAACATCAGACACCATGTGCTATAGGATTGCTCTGATTAGAACCAATTATATGGCAAAAATCTCTTTTTACTCATGTCTAGACATTCAGATTGGTCTCCAGTGGGTAAGTGCAAACAAAAAACATTGCTTGTTCTTCTTTTTACATGTTTGTATTAGGCGCGGCTTAAACAAGCTAGTTTAATTTTCTCCTTATTATGACCACATATAAGAAGTGCCCCGCCCAGGGGTTTGTTGCTCAGATTTGCTGATCTCTGGAGTGATGTGGATTAGCAGTAGATGATTTACATAGACACTGAAATAATGCATTCGGAGAAGTGAAATATAGGGAGTGTGAAGTATTTCAGCTGGAGCATTACATATGCTTTGGGGAAGGTCGGAGACCTGTGTTAGCTTGAATAAATGAATGAATGAATGAATGAGTACTTTATTATCATTCCAAAACTAATATTGATATCGCACATTTAGAACAAAATTATGTTGCAGTTGACTCACTGTTTTGACTGATACTGAAACAAAGAAGAAGGTAAAAAAAAGTAGCAGCATATGGGACCTTTAAAGGGTCATACTGTACCTTATTCATATAGCTAATTCATATCTCTAGTCTAGATCTTTAATCTAATCTTTAGACTGAATAAACAAAAATAAAAGATAAAATGGTTAAATAGCTACCAACTGAAGTTGCTAAGGAAAGTCTATGGAACCTAAATAAGCTTTTCTGTATTGTCTCAGTTTCAATGTAGTTGCACCATGACACTTTCACATCACTTTTATACCTCATGAAGAAACAATCATATCAGATTTGGTTTGAAGCATCAGGAACCTTTGAAGAACCATTCCAAACAACCATAAAGGCATCATTTGTTTCCTTCTTTAAATTTCCCTTTTTTTTCGTAATCTACATCTTCATCTCAGGATCCATACAGAATCTTTCAATTTGTCTTTTCTTTAAAAACAAGTTCTAAGTAATGTTCTAATGTAAGGTTTAAGGATGGTGACAATCCTTGACCATCCAAAGAACCCTTGAGGAGCCCTATTCTTATGAGGTGTGTATGGAAGTGTGTAACATCTATTAGATCTAATAACATCTAAGTACTCTGGTTAGCACAGTGGTTGTGATTCCACAGGCTGTTAGAGCTTTGTTTATGGACGTGTTTTTTTTTATATCTTGGTGGAGACCAAATGACAATCTGACAGTTTTGACCTTATGGGGACACCTGGCAAGACACCATGAGGAAAACTTTTGGTTAACTATAGGATTAATTAGCTGCATTGTTAACTATAACAATAGAAGGTCTACGCAAGGATAGTAAGACAATTGTGTGTGTGTGTGTGTGTGTGTGTGTGTGTGTGTGTGTAAAACTGGCTCTAGACACTCTTCCAATCTGCATTCCTCCCATGCACATGCTGTGCTGTGTTTAATAAAAAGGCTAATGTTTTACAAGTGCCCTGTTTTGCAAGGAGTTTCAAACTCAACACCTCATTACGCCGCACCGATCCCGAGCTGCTGAGACGCCAATAAAAAATTCTCCATGAGCGCTGACTCAATGTTTGTTTGCTTCTGAGGTAGGGAGCATTAGTGTATGTTCTTTAAGCCTACCAAGCTATTGTGGCAAGCAGTAGGAACAACCTCAGAAATATCCGCTGCTAGATCATGAGCCATCTACGGGTCAATTAGCGAGTGAAATGCTATGACGTACTGTATCATGAACATCTTTTTTCTGTTAAACTTCCGTTTACTCATCCACACCTGTATGGAGAGTCATGGACGTGACCGCGGAGTTGCTCTAGAGCTGGTGAAGGCCTGAAATAATTTCCGAAACACTGACCATTATCGCACAAAATTGAAACAATAGTAAACATGGGTCACTGGATGGGGAACTACATATGGGTACTAGACCACTAAACAGTGGAAAGAAGGGGAACTAGGCAAGATACTTACTGTAATTATGGCACAAGTCACTGGACAGTGGAAAAAATGGGAGCTAAGCTTCAGTACTTATGGTACTGGTTACTGGATAGAAGAAGGATTGGGTTTCAGAAGGTAGAAGAAGGGTGACTAAGAATATATACTTAGTTACAGGACAGATCTATTAACATTGTAAAAAATGTTACAGACAGGTCTGAGAAGAGTGGGGGAAAAACTATGAATGGGTACTTATGGTACTGGTCACTAAATAGTGAAAATGGGGAATTTAAAATGGGTACTTATAGTACAAATCAGAAAAAAAAGGATGGCTAAGAATAGTTACTTATTTATGGGACAGATCAATTGACTTTGGAAAAATGGGGATGGGTATGTAGTTACAGTAGAGGTCATTGGACTGTAACTACAAAAAAGGAAACTAAAAATGGATACTTGGTTATGGTACTAGTCATTGGACAGGAAGTGGAGAAAAGAGGAAATAAGCATGGATAGTAGGTTATGGTATTGGTCATTGGACAGTGGAATGATCAGAAACTAAGCATGGGTACTTAGTTTTGGTACAGGTCCCTAGGACAATGGAATAAATAGGAACTATGGGTGGGTTTTTCAGTTTTGGAATAAAAGGAACTAAATGAGGGTAACTATATTTACAGTACAGGTCAGTGGACTTTGGAAAAAAGGGAACTAAGCATGGGTACTTAGATACAGTACTGGTGAAAGGACAATAGAAATAATGAGTGCACTTTGGCATGGTTTGGAAAGTGCTACATCGTAGGTGTACAGTATGTGCAGAGCAAGGGGTTTGTGGTCGGCCCTTTGGGCAGCTGTTCCTCTGCGGTCCACCAGTCAGTAGTTCTTTTACATCATTTTCATTATGTCCAAAATGTCCAGGATTACAAAGTCAAGAGTGTCTAAAAATATATGTTGTAGTGTGTTTTGACACAGCGGCTATGTTCCTGTAACTATGTTTGCAGAGTTAGCCCAGCGTCTCTCGTTAGCGGCGGCCATGCCCGAGGAGAGACAGCGTATGATCGGGTCATTTGCAAGCTTCAGGCAGAGCCGCAGGAACTCCTCACTCTTTTACGGCACATTAAGGAACTCGGCCGCTCTACAAGCCACTGAACCGATCCATCAAACAGCTACTATATTACAGCGCGCCCTTGAGAGAGAGAGAGAGAGAGAGAGGGATGGAAAGGTGATGAAACTATGTGAGAGAATGTGTATTATTATTATTATTATTATTATTATTATTATATGTGGGGGTGAGAGCATGGTAATGTGTATTTCTAGAATTGGAGTGGAGAAGGTGAAGAAGGCATGGCCTGTATAACTGGTTCTCAGTGTAGAAGGTGAAGGAGGTGTGGCTTCTGTAACTGGTTCTCAGTGGGAAGGTAAAAAAGGCGTGGCCTCTGTGACTGCTTCTTAGTGAAGAGAGTGAAGTAGGCGTGGCTTCTGTGACTGGTTCTTGGTGGAGAAGGTGAAGGACCCTAGAGAATAAGTAATTGAACTGACAGCGAAGTCTCAGATATTTAACACACTTGGCGCAAAAAGGCTGGAAGATAAATCAGTGGGCTGAGAAAAACAAGGGATGAGCAGGAAAAAAACTAGTGCTGGAAGGAGACAGTATGCAAATGAGACCTCTTTTTTCTGCTCCTTATGTTTTTTTTTAGTCCTATTCTTTATTTTTTTGTCAGAAGAGGAAACAGAGTGTCAGAGATTAAGAGAGCGAGCGAGAGCGCTCCGGCGAGTGTGTGTCGTTTATCACGGCTGAACGCGACGTAATTATGACAAGGCGGTTATTTGTGTGTGGGAGAGAGACAGAGAGAAACATTCTTCTTCTGCCGTAAAAGGCCACGCACTCGGAGCCACCTGTTACTGTAGACTTAATCTCTACAGCATCTGGACCTCCTTATTCAACATCCACTGACCCGCTTAGGACAGGAAATAAGTCTCACAAAAACACACACACACACACACACACAGCTGTTCTCAGAGCGTACACCATTTTGTCCACATTAAGGTTAAAAGTCGTTTCCTCACCCAGAACATATTTCTGTGCACTCAGCGCTAAATCAGTCCACTTAGCTAGCTACTTCACACTGATCCGCCATAGCTATGCTAGCTAGTAATATAGCGCACTTACATTCCTAAACTATTGTAAAAATATTACATCCTTCATGATAGTTTGATCATTTCTAGGGGAAAAAGAGCAGCTATCATCATATACTTATTCTCTAGCTAAGATTAGCAATCTTAGCTGGATTCCATCTGATTAGCATACATGTACACCTATTTTCTAGCAAAAGTTTTAATAGCAAATTCATTTTAATTTAAATCTGCATTATTGCAGTAACAAGAAGGTCCAGCAAGTTTTGTTAACATTATTTGAAGTAAATCATCATTAAAGATGTTGGGGCAGCAGCGCTAATTTCTAATTTAATATACACATGCTAGTATGATTTGCTAACATAATTTGGCACAAAAAAGTAATATATAGTATAATTGTGTGCTAATTTAATTATTTAAGATTAATTAATACTTTTTTAATTAAAGAGTGATGACACTATACTCATTTTCTAGCTAAAAAGTCAACAAACCTAGCTTCCAGGACTTACGGTATATGAAATAACTGCCGCGGTGCTAATTTCTGTATCATGGCTGGCTAGGTTGTTAACCTGCACACTGCTAACACATAAAGCCACCTAACGCTTAGCGTTTAACCCTGAATATCATTATGTAGCTAATTATGTAGCTAGTCATTACACTTACCACAATGTGATGTAATTATAATATTTCAAAGTAGAACTTTAATATACATCTGCATTTTGCTTTTGATATAGTCTATAATTAGACTTTCTGGACAGCCTAGGGGATGGCTAACACAAATGATAACTAAATAAATTTAAGGGTGTCAATAAATAGCGGCTTGTTTAATACACTACACTCAAACTGTGAAATATCTATCCTAGCATTGTGGATTTTTTAAAATTATTATTATTACAACATGTTTTTGATTGTAATCCGACTCTCCATAACCTAGCCTGTGTCTTTCCACCACTCGTGGCACATTTCTAATTGTTTTTAAAGGCCTTTAGCGAGCCACTGAGCGCATTAATGTAATTAATTTCAGTGTTAAGGGACGCACGGCCAAGCATGAACGCCGAGCTTTGCTACATTAATAGTAAAACTAATTATTTCATGATCGTTGATGGCTAACGACCTGTAGCGTCCCAGGAGGACAAAGCCATGATAAATGGGTTCATTTTCCTCTTATGAGGACACGTTCATTTAACACGAAGCTAGAAGAGGAGGGAGGGCAGATCTTTTAATCCTGATCAGTGAGAAAAAGTGCTGAATATTTGTTAGGTGTTAGCGATTGGGCGAGGGTGATAGCGGTAGCGCGAGAGGACGGACGCTGAAATGGGATTAAGCACAAATCAGAGGTTAGCGAAATGGTTAGCGGCGTCCCCCCCCCCCCCAACACCCCCCCACCCCTTTTCGTCCCTCTAATTATGAGCATCTCTGATCTATCTTCATCTAAAGCTTCGTCTCCGTCTCACAGCCGGAAGCTTTTGTGCTAACGAGGCCTCCTCTGTGGCGGCCCGATTGATCCGACCGGGACGGAGAAATTCCACTTCCCCTCAGCTGGATCGATTTAATTTGGTGCTTGAAAAGCTCTAATTAATAACGATAATCAACAAGTCCGTGCTCGTTAGCGTCAGTGGCTTTGGTGGTGCGTTCGCACTCGTGCTTTTTCCTGTTTAATTCTTCTGGTGCTTACTTTCTTTCTAATCAATCCCCTGTTTAATCATCGTCTGTGTTGCTCCTGTCTCATTTGTATCCCGGTGAACTCTAACAAAGCTACTCCATTCAGAGAGTATTTCTCTTACTGGGGGTCATTTCCATCATCCGCCCTCACCACCTCTCCTCCGAGTGAGGATCTCTTACTCTAATGCTGCGCTTATACACACTGGAGTTTTGCACTTTATTACCAACACCTCCCTGCACCATGCTAATAGGTAAAGGTTATAACTTTAGCTAGTACTTCAACATGAATGTCAATGAAGGAAAGGCTTCAGGTCGGAAGTCCATCCATCCTTCCCTGTACATCTACCCATCTCCAGTCTTCTGAGTGTGTTTACACCACTAGGAAAACTTTTGTAAAAAGTTGTAGTTTTGGGTGCTAAGGATTGTTTTTTTTACCTACTGTAACTTCTTCTTTTTTGTTTTTCGGCTGTTCCCTTTCAGGGGTCGCCACAGCGAATCATCTGCCTCCATCTAACCCTATACTCTGCATTCTCTTCTCTCACACCAACTAACTTCATGTCCTCTCTCACTGCATCCATAAATCTCCTCTTCGGCCTTCCTTTAGGGGTTAGTCCACACGAAGCCGGTGCATTCCCTATCCGATAATTTTTTTTCGTAAACACGGTGTCGTCTCAAGGAATATCTGCGTACACACGAAACCACTGAAAACGGTGTAATATATATGCCATACCAGTATGGGGCGCTGTAATTCTGCCATAGAGATACAGTATACACGAAGAAGGCTTTGAGCATGCGCATAACCTTGCGCGCTGTATACGAACCAAGATGGTGTTGTCCATTATCGTTTGTTGCTCATAACAGTTACATAGAAGCAAATGTGCATGAACAGGGACCTAATTTTAATTTGGACATGTTGTCATTAAAGTCAAGCTACTAGATAGTTAGGTTATGGTTGCACACTAGCATGTTCAGCAGGATAGATATATAAAGAACAATGAAATCCTTTTGTGTTCTCATGAATATTCATTTAAAATGCATTATAATAATTTTTTTCAATTTTCTTGTGTAATTTAGACATAGCAAACCCCCCCCCACCCCCCCCCCCCCCCCCCCCTCATTAGCGCGCACCACATCTTTTCAAACTGCTGGCTCACGCACCACACAGCGTAACACACTTAGAGGATAGTGTTATCTGCTCCTTCCGCTTGCGTAAATTCAAAGACGGCTATGATTGGCTAGCTTCGCTGATGTGAGAGAGCGCTAGAGGGCCACTGTGGCTATACACAGTTTTGGTAAAAGCATTACATAAATAAAATTTAATTGAATTATAAGAAAAAGATGAGGGGTTTATGTTTCAGAAATCAAAAAGGATCCTCCAGTCGTTCAGTTGAAGCCTGGAAAAAATGTAAACGTTAGCATTTAAAAAATTGTTCATTTGCAGATATTCAATTAAATATTTAAAACAGTAAAAAGTCATAAATGTTATGGATAGTAATCACCTACACCTAGCTTTAATGTTTGTGATTTACTTTTAAAAATCTTTTCAGCATCGAGTCGCTTTATTACTTTGTAATTGCAATATTGACTGAAGCAGCAACTGTTTGTTGCAGACATACAGTACAAATCCTCGATGCATGTTAGCATGAGCATCGCGTTACTCCATATTACTGCACGGACTAGCCGAATACATGTGGGCATGCTCATTTTTAATGGAGGAAGAGCTTTGGGAAGACATGAAGACAACACATCACGCTAAACAACTTCCCATCAGTGCAAGTCAGAAAGCGCTGACTCTCGCCGAGGCAAAGAGAAATGGCGCAATTACCCGAGCGAGGCGTCTGCTCTCGGGCCCGATGATTGATATTTACAGAGTCTAAGCATTAGAGATTTTGTTTTTAGTAGTCATTATGCGCGTGTTTGTTTTCTTCCTGCTCTTCTGGCAGCCTTCACACTTTACTTCCTTCCTTCCTTTTCTTCTTTCTGTGTCCTAAAAGTTTATGCTAATTTCAAAGTTCTTCAAAGGAATGTGCAGTTTAGCATCTTACTAGGACGGTTTGTACCATCTCACGCTAATACGGAATTGAGAAAATTCTATAAACAGTATAATAGTAGTAAGAAAAACATAGCTAAGTGAGATCGATACTCCTAATTCTGACTTATTAGTGATAGAGGATTTGATGAATGATGATTCCCGTTATAAGGTTTATAAACCCACGCCTAGCTCAATGTGAACTACAAAATAAAGTTAGCATTAAGACTCATATAACAACGTAAGCAGCTTGTGAACACGAGGTTACTTCCATATGTGTAGTATTATTTGACCTTGACCTTGTGTAGTATGATGTGATCGACTGCAGGTACATGACATTAGCTTCTGTGTGCATTAACATGTTAGCAATGCTTGAATTGGTTCCATTTGCATCACTAACATTAAACCCTGAGAGTGCTGACAATCTGAATTACCTACGAGTGAATGCGATTCCTGCAACCTTTATAGCTTTAGAAATACATGCTCTGCAGGCTGTACTGTAGGTGCCAATCGAACAAAGTTAACGGTCCAAATTAAAGTCAGCTGTGTGAAGCACTTTAACTCAAGCAGGAACGATCGAAGTATTAGCTTCACACATCCAGCATACATCTGTGATTCACCGTCATTCTTAAACAGGAGATAGTGTGATAGAAGATCTGTGTGAGTCTGTGTTATTCGAAATCTGTAAATCATGGACAGCACGGTGGCCTCTTGTTCTTGTGAGTCTTTTTGCAATTGCACTAGTTATAAACATCGAGTATGTTATATACAGTAGTGTCCCCTACAACCATAGTCAACCACATTGTGCTCACGGCACAGTAACTGTTATTAACTCAATCACTTTAGTAAACTTATTTAAAATACAGTAGAAATTTAGAATAAAGTTTGGCATTTGATTTCATTCTGTTGTTAAACGGCAAATAAATCTTAAGTAAATTTTTATGAACATTTTCGTTTTTCTCGACTTTTTCTCGAAAATTATTACGATAAAAACTAAATAAAGAACAATCTGCCAAAATGAATCATATTAATTAATAAATTAAATTTTATATCTCTTTTATTTAACCATACTATGACAGACAAGACCAGGGGAAAACATTAGAGACAGGGAAAAAGAGAGAAAAAAGTTATATATAATAATATAATATAATATAATATAATAATAAAATAAAAAAAATTAAAAAGTGAAGAAGAAGACAAAAAAAGGGTTGTAGAGAAAGTCAACAGAGAGGGGGAGAGAGGGAGAGAAAAAAAGAGAATGGGGGATAGAAAGAGAAAAAAAAACAGATAATTTGCTTCCATACCTGCTGACAAAAAGAGAAAACAACAGAGGACACAACATCAGAGAAACTGCAGCAACAACCAACATCTGTATTTGAGCAGCACACATAACTAATATTACAAAATAGGTTTTGAAGCAACAGCAGATCAAGACAGCGTGTGTCTGTGCCCCCCTGTTTTTACACCAATGTGAATGCTTGTGTGTACACCTGTGTGTATGAGCGGCCTTGTGTTCATAAGGTTCCTCCATGTAAATGTTTGATAGTGTGTGTGGGGAACAACAGCCCCGTCCCGCAAGGCATGAAGCAGACATGAAAAAGACCCGGACCCCAAACATCCGGAGGCCCCCCAGGGCACGAGACCCCCAGGAGAATCACCGCAAGGACCGCAGAATAATATTTCAAAGAAAGTATTGCAAACATTAAGCGAAGCGCCGCTGTCATTACTGGCTAGAGTCTAACCGTTCGCTTCCTCGCTTCAACATTCTCTAAAAAAACCACCGAACACATTTAACTGGAGACCTCTCACACCTCTCACAGCAGGCGCCGTGTTGCACAGGAGGTAACGTCTCACCACTGATCAGGTGACAGACAGATGTGATGTGATTGGTTTGTCATGATGTCGTCGTTTGTTTAAAAGCTTTTCAAAGCTTTTAAAGTACAGTACAGTGAGGCTATACTTAATTACAGCCTTGTATATCTGGGACTAATAATTTGGAGAAAGTAGTGTTTATCATCTTTTGACGATAAACTGCTCATATATACAGCACTGTGCAGAGGACACCGGTTGCTCACCTGCCATGCGAAAGGCCAGCGTTCAATTCCCACCCAGGGCCGAAACCCCAGCTGATCCCAAGCCACAATAAAGCGGGAGGTTTGCCGGATCAGGAAGGGCATCCGGTGTAAAACCTGTGCCAGGTCGTGTGCAACCCGCTGTGGCGACCCCTCGATGGAAGCAGCCAAAAGACTAACAACATATACAGCACTGTGCAAAAGTCTTGTTGACCCGCCCATTTCCTCATATTAAATGATGTGCATTAAATGAAATAAATAAGAAATGTTTTACTGCAACAGGCCGCTAAGCATCTAAAGGTATAATTTAAAAACCGGTTGTATATATAAAACCCCAGCAGCGACCTCATTTCCCCTCTCGTTTGTTCAACCCATTGAGCATCAGCAGTATATTAATCACCGGCCTGATCATCCGTCATCATCTGCAGCTGTTTCTCACTGGTTCATGCCTTAAGTTAGATGCTTTTTTATGCTCGAATGATTCATAGGTCACTGTGTGGCTTAACAAACACAAAACATTCCTCTGAAACTGCTCAGATACAGGGACGGAGTGAAAAGAGTGAGAAATATAAGATTGGGAAATCTGACGAAATAGGGGGGGGTCAAGACTTTAGCGCAGTACGGTATGTGTGTGTGTGTGTGTGTGTATACACATACAGTGTATCCGGAAAGTATTCACAGCGCATCACTTTTTCCACATTTTGTTGTCACGCCCTGTTTTCTAAAACGGATTAAATTCATTTTTTTCCTCTTAAGTCCTTAAGTTTACTCTACAAAGCATTTCAGAGCATTTCAATACAAAGCCTTCCCGGATGCATTGTGTGTATATGTATATGTATATGTATATAGCGAGTTGGGTAAATCCAAACTGAACACAAAGTGCTTTAGGATTGAGAATGAGAAATGAATCCGAAAACAACCCTAATGAGGCAGCGAAAGCGTGAGACAGAAGAGGAGATGGAGAGAGATAGAGTAAAGTCTGAGAAAAGAGAGAAAGGCGGAGAGGCTGAAGAAAGAGCGAGGAGACATGGACCTTCATCGTTCACAGCAGGGCGTGCTGACAGGGGAAAGACAGAGTGTCGAGCGCGGCTCTCTCATGGCCGAGGCAACTCCGACGATATTTTCTGGCTCCTGTCAGACTGTCTAATAAAGTAGGGCTGGAATATGAAGTATCTCTCTGTGATGTAATGCAGCCCATAAATCAGCTTTAATTACGTAGCGCGGGGGACAGGCCGTGGAAGCCCTCGGCGGATTTATGGAACCTGGACTTGGCGTCTCAACAACTCTGTGCTTTTAATATCATTACCCTGTCATATTTTATTGCGCCGCCTGTCACCCAGCACGCCCAAACCCCTTCTATACCGCTTTCACTTTGTTGTCCTCAGAGGTTCTCACCTGAGACGACCCTTCAGTCTGATTTAGGACATCCACACTGTTGTTATCTCTCCGCTTAGCCCTTCTCTTTCTCACGTTCTGTCGCGTAATGTAATGCCCTCTCGTCCCTCCAGTGATGCTGTTGTCTCTTTTGCCTGGTGTCCTTCATTCCTGAGCTTTTTCATTCTTTGCACCAGATTTTGACAGGGCAAGCGGAGGAAGATGATCAAGAAGACATAATGAAATGAAAAAAGGGAGGGGAAAAAGGACAGTGCGAGTCTTGAGACACTTGGAGTACGACCCCAGTGCTGGTGCTCACGGCCCTCTCCCAAAAGCTAAGAGTAAAAAAAAAGGTTTCAAGACTAAGTATTTAGTTTCGTGTCACAGATTGTGTTTTTAGTCATGTGCACGGATGGATTGAGGATGATGATGGAAAAGAAGAAGTGGGCGTGGCTAATGTGAGAGATGGATAGTTGCACTGTGGTGAGCGTGACTGATGATTCCTGATGACAAACTGCCCTTGTGATCACACACACACACACACACACACACACACACACACACACACACACACACACACTCCTCCCTTTCATTAACACTCCGAGCACAGGACAATATATCTGCTGCTTAGCCTCAGCGTGACCCCGAGCACTGCGTCAATCATTTACACCTTCATCACAGGTCTCTCTGTTTTTCTAATAAAAAATTAAAAACATTTAGATTCCCAGATCTGATACCATGTGATGTTGTGGGACGGAACCCTACGTTGTGTTAATGGCGATATGAGGAGAGAGGGAAGGATGGCGTTTTGGACATGTGATGAGTTTCAGACAGGACTTTTATTATGTCATGAGAATTTCTTTGACTCTCAGTAGAAACCACTACGTCTTCTGGTAGTTATGATTAGAAAAAGAAGATGATATATTTTTATTTAATAATTATAACATTTTTGTTGTCATTCTACAAAAGTATATTTTCTTTAAAACAAGTGCTCTCTCTCTCTCTCTCTCTCTCTCTCTCTCTGTTTGTCCATGTTTGTCTCGCACTACACTCTTTAATGTCGTTAGATATATTTGTTCAGTTTTAAATAACTATGAAATGTTTTTCGGAGAGTTGGCCGACTGCAAAATAACAAGGAAAAAAAAAAAACTATAACTCTATATAGAAAGAAAAACTTTAATGCTATTGAGACAAAAAGGCTGAAAAGGTTATAAGTTTAAAACGTTGTTGTTTATGTCATTTTACTTAATTTGGAAACTTACTTATTAAAAAAATTTCTGTGGGGTTAATAAAGTTCATTTGTCTACTTGCATTCTTTTACCATGTAATTTGCGTGCGAAGATAGATAGATAGATAGATAGATAGATAGATAGATAGATAGATAGATAGATAGATAGATAGATAGATAGAAAGATTGAAAACACACACACACACTTCAGGTATGTAAGGACTGAACCCTCTGTGTTGTTACAGTAAACTAATCAGTGACTTGGGTGTAATGAATCGATGTAGCTCAGGGGATGAGATCAGAGCGTGCCACACACACACACACACACACACACACAGATTTCAGAAGAGACAGATATCACTGCTGACCACCGATTGGTTCCACGTTTGATTGGCCCGAGTACGCTGTATCGTTCCCGAGACCTCCCTTTCCAGCGGACTGTGGAACGGCTCCCGAGTGCAGAATGATTGTCTTCTCACTGATGAAAATGATCCGGACTTGACTTTAATGTGAATACGCCGTTAGTTTCCTCCAACAGCACATCATCCTGAAGGGTTTTATTCCTCCTACACTGTTGAACATCAGACAGAAGAGAAACGACGCAGCGCTCGTCACGCTGCAGAGAAACCGTGAGAAGCATAAACTCCTCTGTCCTGAAGGCGTCCGAAAAAATTCCACTTATTCAGTCTCATGACTTCTGCCAAAACTTATTATTGTTTTATTATTTTTGTTTACATTCAGGCTCCATGTTGTATAAAAGGACTTTATTTTTAAAAGGACATCATATCAAGCGATTTAGAGAACAGACCTGAGTTACTGTTTCAGGAACTAAACCTAGCATTAATAAACTCATTTCTAGTCGTTTTTAGTTTCTTTTTATCCAGCTGCAGTAAACCATCATGACGTACCGCCTCCTTTAAAAAGTCTGCATCACCGCACTGTGCTGTAAATGTCAACCGCTTCTACGCCTTCATTCAGCAGGAATCTCATCACAAGTCCCGGTTTGACACGAACGCCACTCCTAATATCCTGGTATGTGTAATATAATAACAAAACAGACCAGGTATAATAATATTCTCTGCGTGGTTGTGTAATAGTGAGCGGAGCGGGGGTGAGATGGGGTAATAGTTTGTTCTTAAGGAAGGTTTGTTTAAACCCTTTAAAAGGATTCGCTGTAAATACTGTACAGTATCGCAGTCGGGGTGCTAACGTCACAACTCTGCTACGCCTCCGGAAGTTATTTCATAAAGCATTATTTAAACTTTTCATTGATTTAGAGCTAAAATAAGTTATAAGTATAAATTCTAAAAAAGCAGCGGCTTTATGACGAGTCTGTTAATAAATGCTGAAGTAATAGAGCTAGGGGTGTTCTTGTTAGTGTTGTATTGTCTTTGTCAGTGTGTGTGTGTGTGTAAAGCAAACCTGTCTGCGTGATATTTATGGCCACATTCTCCTGTCACGGAGTGTGTATGCAGCACATTGTTTATTGTTTAGCTCCATTGTGAGAAGAGGTCGAGAGGGAGCCATAACTCATCCCCTCTGTCCAACAAGTGTCCTTTCTCCCTGCATGCCCTGTGCCAAGAGGATACACACTGCCCGTGTGTGTGTGTGTGTGTGTGTGTGTGTGTGTGTGTGTGTGTGTGTGTGTGTGAAGGAGGACGACAGCAAGCAGAAGCAAAACAGCATCTGCATGTGTTTAGGGCGCCCTGGGAGAACAGGGGGAGGAGGGAGGGGGGGGGGGGTAGTGATGGAGGAGAGGTGCAGTTGGTGCTCTTAAATCAGGTTTGACCTCGGCGTGACCCTCCCACCTCTCTCTGACCCTCCAATCACCAGCCCCGGTGGAGAAGGAGGACCGACAGCTGAGGCGGAGGAGGAGGAGGAACCGCCAGGATGGAGCGCTTGTGGGGTTGGGGGGGTTGCTTAATTCTGACTTTATTCCTCAAAATTCTGACTTTATTTATTTATTTTAGCCTTTTGTCCTGCAATCTTGACTATATTTCTTTTCCTTTCACAATCAGAACTCAGACTTTCTGGCAATCCTACTTTGATTTTTAAAGATTTTTTTTCTTGTGTTTTACCTTCACCACTTTATTTTTCGAAATGTCACTTCTTTACTTAAAATTGTGACTTTTTACTTTATTCCTGCAATTGTTACTTTTTTTTCTCAAAATTACAGCCATATTTTCCCAAATTCTAACTTTATTTCTCAACATAAATCCAGACTTCTAAAACCTCTGACGTCGTTTCTCAATATTCAAACTTTTTCCCCCTGCAAATCTGCCATTCATTTTCACATTTACAACTTTATTTCTTATAATTCTGACATTTTCTCTCACAATTGTGACTTTATTTTGCACATTTCCGCACACATATACCCACTCCGTCCCTGTCCGTCAGGCGCTGATGCCCACGCTTGAGGCCTGACGTTTGTTGGCGTGTGACCGAGTCCTCCAGCAGAGCCGAGTCTTATGCAGCGCTCTCTCCGGGCTCTCGTCAGAGGCTCCGTTTAAAACCGCGGGATTCCGGCAGGAACAAAAAGATCTCATAGATTGTGAAACTAATTCTAAAGCGGTTCTGGATGATCGCATGCATTTTTATTCAAGTGTGAAGCTTTGTGGCCAAAATGCTGCACAGGAGGTGAGGAAGCCTGACTGGCAAGAAAAAAGAGGAAAAAGTCGCCAATTGTAAGAAAAAAGTCAGAATTCTGAGAAATAAAGTCACAGTTGTGAGGAAAAAATCTGTATCATAAAGAATAAAGTTGCAATTTCAAGAGATCCAGCCAGGATTGTGAGAAATAAACTCGGAATTCTGAGAAATAAAGGAAAAGGTCAGAATTATAAGAACTTGTTGATTTAAAGCTAGACAGATGGGGGGGGGGGCGTGCGGGGGGTTAGGGTTAGCTCTAGTGCCATCTAGTGGAGGTCATTTTTTTTATTCACTAGCTATGTATAAAGTTCGTCGTGTGTGTATGAAGTGTCACAGTTTAGGAATAACTCAACTCAGCTACACAAGAGGCAACATTTAACGCGTCGTTATTCATCAAAGACACTTTAAAGTCTGCAATCCAGGAATCAAAGTAGAAACAAAAATTCCCAAGAACTTTTGACTTTTGACTGGAATATTGTTTATGATGTTTTAGAGAAATGCGTGAGTTTAACATCTGCGTTTAGGCTTCCATTATAGATCCATTTAAAATGCATATTTTTTAATTTTGTTGTTTTTACTTTTAAATTGTTGAAAAGTTTAAAGGAGGACGTGTGCGGTTAACATCCCGCGCTGCACATCACAGACGCAGCGGCGGAGTTTAGCTTTAAACACTCGGCGGTTTCCCTGTAAGCATTCCACCTTAATCATGTGGTGTGTTTGGACTCGGTGTTGCAGTTGATTTATTTTGTTGCACTTTGTGTGTGTGTGTGTGTGTGTGTGTCAGAGAGAGGTCTGGGGATGGATCAGTATGACCTGATAAGATGCATGACTGCGGAATAATTTGTATGTTTGTGCCTGTGTGTGTGTGTGTGTGTGTGTGTGTGCACTCTATAATGATGGTTTATGATCTTCTGCTCAGTAAATGAGACATAAATCGAGATGCAGTCAGCTGGTGTTCGTGTCCTCTGGCTTTATGGCCGCACGCTGCTGACTACACAGAGCTTTGATGGCTCTTCGGGAAAACCATACATGGGGTGTCGACTCTGCAATGTGTGTGTGTGTGTGTGTGTGTTTGCTGATACAGTCCAGGCCTCTGTGCCTTGGTCAGCATCCATCAAAGCGCAGTTTGTGCCGAGCTGGCTTTTGTTATTGTTCGCTGTAAATACTGAACTTTGTTGCTAAGGTAGGCCATAAAATAGCCATTAACTTTCAGGCACACAGACACAAATCACTTCCTCATGAAACCCCCCCCCCCCTCTCTCTCTCTCTCTCTCTCTCTCTCCCCCATGTTTACCTCCACATACATAATAATTAATTAGAACTTTATTAATCCCAGAGGGAAATCATTAACTACACTGGATTAAAACGGTAGTTTGATACGTCCTCCTTGGATTAGGAGCAGGTGAACCAGACTGGCGCATTTAAAGGCGGAATTTGATTTAAGGGTCGTTTGACTACGATGGATTAAGGGAGAACTATAGTTTGATGAGTAGTTTGAGTAGATTGAATTAAAGGAGTAGATTAATAAGGAGATGTTTTTCACTGCTGGATTAAAAGTGTGAGTCGATAAGTAGTAGTTTAACTCCGCCAGATTAAAGGCATAGTTTGAGTAGTTTGACAAAAAACTATTAATCTATAGACTGGATTAAAAGTGTAATCCATTGACCCTGGATAAAAAGTGTAATCCATCTATAGACTGGATTAAGTCTGTAGTGTGAGGGAGAAGTTTAACCCCGATGGATTAAAGGCGTAGTTTGAGGGAGGAGTTGGTCATGCTGCGTTTTAAAAAGAAAGTTTTATAGATATATAAAGACATACAGATGATTTTATCTGTGGTGCAGCAGCTGCATTTTCTTTGGTATTTATTTTATAAGTGTGTATTTTTTCGATAGTCCTCATCGACACAGAGCGGAGGAGAAGGAGGTTAGGTGGAGGAGTTAAGACAAACCGGAGGAACTGCTGAGTTTGATAAAGATGTAAAATAAAAGTAATGGAGGAAAAAGCCATTAAAGAAACGATGAGTAACTTCACAATGTAGTTTTACACAAAAGCTTTTCGCACTCAAAATCTTATCTCCATAAAAACACCATTAAGTCTTTATCTGTGTCTCTGCAGTTTTAGTGCTAAACACAGGTTTATAAAACAGCTGCGCGAGTGGAGCACCAGATTCACATCTCCGAGTGAAACTTTATCCTTACACGCCGCACTGGAGACTGCGGGTCTGTTCCAGGCGTGTGATTAGTACACGTGGAGGATTAGGGTTAGTGATCGAACATCTGGAAGGACTAGTTACAGTACGGTAGAATTTATACAAGACTTAAAGACACACAGGATGTCCAGCTTATACAGTCAGAGAGGTCAAAAGTCAGATGTTTCGAGACGGGTAAATTCGCAGCACGTCCACAGAGTTAGCAGATTTATTTATTTATTTATTTATTTATTTATTTATTTTTATTTATTTTTAACACAGAGCCGGATATTTGTTCCCCACGGAGCAATGTGTTGGCTATAAAACTGAGCAAGCGGGTATATTTTATTCCTGCAGATTATATTCAACACACCATCTGCTTACACACACACACACACACACGCACACTCAATGAGCTACATGAGCTGAGTAAAACTGTTGAAATAATAGGAGATTAAAGATTTTATATTATACAGCCAGGGCTCAGTTACAGAAGAGTTGCCAAGCTCTGGGAAATAAATCAAATGTAAATCAAAATTAATAACAAAGTTAGAAGAAAAGAAAATGTAATAAATTTTTTTTAAAAATAATAAATTAATTAATTACTACTACTATAATAATAATAATAATAATAATAATAATCTGTTATAATGTGACATCACATAAGATGTTTCTTATTATCAAGGCTGGAAATCTGTTTAAAAAGAAAAAGAGGGAGACTTGTAGACCTCCAATAAAGTGGTATTTATTTTTATATTAATAATAAAAATAATAGTATTTTAGTACGTTAAGAGTGAAGAGAGAGAACACTTAATAATATTAATATAATTTAAATATTTAAAAATAATAATAAATGTAAAAAAAGAAGAATATCAAAATTATAAGTTTGATTTAATCTTATTTTAATATAAATAAATTTCCCTGTAAAAAATTATTAACTATTATATTAAAATAAAAAGTGCTAGTACAAATTAAAAAACATGTAGAATTAAGTGAATTATAATAAATAATATTTTATTAAATAAGATTTATTTGCATCCACACACACACACACAATACTTGTATAAATACAGGTAGTTAAATGATCAAATGAAAAAGTGTATTTAATATTTAACTTTCTTTTCCCAGTGATTAATCGAGTGTGTGTAATGTTTACCGGTATTTTTTCAGAGCTGCTTGATGACTTTTGTGGTTGTTTTTGTTCCCACAGGCATGACAGTCCCTGTGACATGACAATGAAACCGATGTTTTAGGTCAGAAGGTCGTTCAGAGGTCACACCCGCTCGTTCTTCTTATCCAGACGAAAGGAAAGTAAAACATGAGTCGTTCTGCTGAGGAAACAGACACTGATACTGATACTGATGTGAAGGAATGACGGACAGCATGGACACACGGGAACACACACTCATGCTGGCTAAAGTGCCACGTCGCCAATAGGACATCTCAGGAGATTTTCTCAACGAGCTCATATTTCGACATCATCGTGTACGTACACAGCTGTTTCAAATGCAATAAACAGGGTACACTGCATGCATGACATCTATTACCTATTCATTCCTACAGCAAGAAAATCATTAGCAATTATCTTAGAACTCTAGTATTAGGCTTGGTGGATTAATGGTTAGCACTGTGGCCTCGTACCTCTAGGGTCTGGGTTCGATTCCCACCTTGGGTCTGTGTGCATGGAATTGGTGGGTTTCCTCCGGGTACTCTGGTTTCCTCCCACAGTCCAAAGACATGCAAATTAGGCTAACTGACATTCCCACATTTCCCCATTGTGTGTCCGTGTGTGTGTGTGTGTGTGTGTAAGAGCAATGGATTAGCACCCCGACCAAGGTGTCCCCCACCTCATGCCCCGCTGTGACCCTGCACACGAGATAAAGCGTTATAGACGAATTCCAAACAGCCGTTCAGAGGTCATACATTTTTATAAAATCTTCAGCCAGTCTGTGGCAGTCCACATGACAATCTTAACCAATTATAACATTAAACGTCACATAAATGTGCCAATCTGATCATTTTGATTCCTACATGTTTTCCCACATTTCCATAATATTTAAGCTGCTCTGCGACAAAGACCACTGTTTAAAGGTTTATACAAATAAAATGTACTTTACTTGATAACTGTCAATTGTTATGCAATTCTTGTGCTTATCTGAAACTGATAATTAGTTATTGTAAGTAAAGTGTAGTTCACTACAATGTTTTTATTACAGTGTTCTGTAATAAAAATAATAATAAAAATAAAAATTCTGTTTTAAAACAGAATTTAATAAATTAGATTATCTCTTGAACAATTCCATTTTTCTTTCTTTAAAGGATTCGGAGGTGCTGTGGTGTCTTCTGGACTGATTCAGAATAATATTAAAGAGATTCCAATTGATTCATCATCTCTAAAACTTATTCTGGTTATAGTGTCATGTTTCATGCATCAATTTAAAATAATTTAAGAGAAACACGGATCGATTCAATTCTCTCTTAATTGATTCAATATATTGTTATACTGCCAGGTTAATACATTTAGCAACAAAAATAATTTTTTGGAAACACTAAAGTTATGAGCAAAATCTAGAGAAAAGTGTGGCATTAAATATTCAGACACTACTCAAACACTCCCCCGTTTTGGTGGTAATTCCTAAATGGTGAACGCCACACTTTACACTTTTCTCAAACCCCTTAAATTAAAGTTGAAGGTCTTGACTTTGCTCACATCTTGAGTGTTTCGTTTCAAATTCCGTGTGGAGGCGTGCAGAGGCTAAATGCCAAAACAAAAGTTATCTTTGTTCCAAAATTTATGAACCTTACTGTATAGTTTCTTGTGCACCAATTCTGAATTGGGTAAATCAGTTATTAGGTTTTATTATTATTAATTATTATTAATTATGCTTATTATTACTACATGATTAAACAGTTCCGATTACATAATAACGGTCTGTGATTGTTGATTCCAAATTGTTCGAGTGAATCAAGTTTATTCGATTCCCTCCTGAATAGCTGGTGTGTTTTTTTTTTTTTTTATTAATTCAGAATCATTTAAAAATTATTCAAATTGATTTATTTCTCTATTAAATAATTCAGATCATATCATTATATTTTATTCAACAATTACAAATTGTTTAAAAACAAGATTTTAATCTTTTCAATGAATCTTAAACTGTGACTTTGTGGGCAAGAAACTTTAAAATCATTTTTTTTTAAATGTAAATGATTTAAATTATAAAAAGGAACATTTCATATTTCTTTCCTGTACAGTATCTACTGTATATCCTTTAGACTTATCATTTAGATAAATGGGCCGTGAGTGAGTGCTTGTGTAAACAAAATTAAAGGAATATTTTAACAATGCAAATTAAAAATGGCTGACAAACTAAAAAAAATTTAAAGTGGATAAGGTAGGATAACTGATGCAGAGCAGGGTCGGAATTTGCGTCAGGTTACCGCAGGGTCATCAGGAGGTTGTCGGAAAACTCCCCGCGGAGGAAACGGTACTTGAGCCGGAACTGGAAACGGAGGGGGATTTACGCTAATAACCATGGCATTAAAACGCCTATTAGCATGTCAACAGTGACATCGACGATTACAGGATACGGTTCTGATCTGTTCCAGATTTGGCATGCGAGCTTCGAGTGTTTCTGGGAGACGGTCTGTGTGTGCAAAGGAAATGGGATCACAAGTTTAGAAGAAAGAATAGAAAAGAAAGTGTGTGTGTGTGTGTGTGTGTGTGGGGCTGGGATGACAGCGGCCCATTCATCCTCCATGCTAGAGGAGACAGAGTGCTTGCTCGCGGGGGACAGCCGCAATAAATCACTTTCCCTAAGACTCGCTACCTACAGCTTATTGCGATCAGCATGACAAAGTCTCTCTCTCGCCGTCTGTTCCCTCCGTCTATTCGTTCATCTTGTCTTTTCTGCTCCTTCGCCTTCTTTCCACACCACACACTCTCTCTCTCCATCTCTAACCGTAACTACTTCAACAGATGGATGCAGAAACGTTTGAGACTTAATGAACTGCAGAACGTTTTCAGTGGAGATGGTGCGAATTCTACAATAACATTTGTTAAAATAAATATTAAATAAATTGGCCTTTCAAATTTCATTTTCAACAGGCTCGCACTATAGACTGTGAGTGGAAATGTTGCTTTTTCCTAGCATTTTAGCTAGCTCTGTCTGTTACATTTGTTCATTAAAAAAAAGGAAGAAAGAAACCGTACTTATGCCCAGGATTTGCATCAGTGGAAAGTCAAGCAAAACAAGTTTACGTGGTTTCTTGTTGAGGGTTTTTTTTTTTTTTTTTGCATTTTGTGCAAGATTTAGTGAAAATATAACACCATGGGTCCGAGGAATTTAAGCAAGGACAGTAGCAAGGAGAAAAGGGAGCTGCTTTCAGCTTGGTTTTTAAAGCATCCAGTGCCAAGAGGAATCATTTAATGTTTATTTATTTAATATTTTACTTTATTTCTATGTTTTTTCTAAATGTTTTAATTGTTTTTATATACAAAAATATGATTATAGTGTTGGAAATTGGTAATACTGGTAATATTTTGGGGTGGCTGGAACGGATTATTTGCATTTACATTATTTCCTATGGGACAATGCGTTTTGCAATACGAAATGAAGAACTCACCACTGGAACGGATTAAATTTGTATGTTGAGGTACCGCTATGTGTGTGTGTGTGTGTGTGTGTGTGTGTGTGTGTGTGTGTGTGTACACAATTTGTGTAATTCCATAATGATCTAGCTTGCTAGTTTGCTACTAGCATTATACTAGCACAAAGTTGCTATATAAGTTAACACTTTCTCTGTTGCGGCTTTTCCCTAAATATGCTAGAACATGCTAGTTTTCTAGCTCGCAATCATTATCTAATTAATGAAGAAAACAATCTGTTTTTAAGCTGGAAATGAACTGAACTAATTTATGGCTAAGTAAGTTGTTAGCATCAGTAAAAATTAAAAACAAACTCCTCTAAAATTACCCTTTACTAATAAATTTAACATTTTGTCTGCGATTTGTGAAGACCTTGTGAACATCAATACTTCTATCAACACTTTGTTATACATCACAAAGAAGAATTAGAATTTTTAAAAATCTGCTCCCAGCTAAATCACAGCTAGCATAGCTCTGGCTTAGCCTAGCAACACTGGGTTTAGACACATGACTGCAGCACCAGATCAACGTTAATTTGCTGCAAGCATGAAATATCTAAAGGTACAAAGTCCTTCATCTTCTTCTGCTTCACTACGGCTTGGCTAGAAGCACAAAAAGGCCATTAGCGTCCACCTTTTTGTTTAAGTACGACAGGGAACACTGGACCCTTCATCAGTCATGCGAGCGACAGACGCTGGGAACAGGATATCTTTCTCCTCTGCATCCTCTGTGTGTGTGTGTGTGTGTGTGTGTGTGGCCATTGTTCTAATGGAGGATGTGCTACTGCAGAATAATGATCTTCCTGTGTGTGTGTGTGTGTGTGTGTGTGTGTGTGTGTGTGTGTGTGTGTGTGTATTGATCAGTGTGTGATGTATTTCAACTGTCTCACGATTATTGGGTCGTTCATCAGGACTGAATTACCCTATCAATACTGTGGCCCACCGAGGACAGAGAAGAACTGCAGCAAGATGGAGGAGTAGATGGAAGAAGCGAGCAGAGAGAGAGAGAGAAAGAGAGAGAGAGAGTTCCTAACATCCCTGAAACAGCTGGAAAACCAGCTGCCATTTTTTGAATCCACTCCAAAACCAGCTGCCATTTCAAAACCCACTGCAAACCCTTCGGTCATTTCGAAATATATTGCGCATCCAGCTGTCACATGAAAGTTTATGTTTCACCCAGCTGTTGTTTGTTAACACACTATAAAACCATCTACCATTTTTATATCCACTGCAAACCAGCTGCCATTTTTAAATCAACTGCAAACCAGCTGAAAGTTTTAAATCAACTGCAAATCAGGCTGCCATTTAAAACAACTTTTTTTTTTTTTACGTAAATCCAGCTGCCATTTTTAAATCTACTGTAAATCCAGCAGAAAGTTTTTTAAATGCACTGCAAATCAGGCTGCTGTTTTAAACCAACTTTAAAACCAGATACTATTTTTAAAAAGTCTGCTGTAAATCCGGCTGCCATTTTTAAATCTACTGGAAAAACAGCTGCCTTTTTAAAAACACAGCAAATCAGGCTGCTGTTATTTTATAATTCCGACAGATTTATTTGTTCCGTAACTGATTACGTTTGTGCGCACAGGTGCTGTGTGTGTGTGTGTGTGTGTGTGTGAATCTAACGTAAGCTCCCCTCTCCCCCTTCTCGTCTTACACAGTTACCCTTCCTCCCCTTTTTCACGCACACGGTCACACAACGGAAACACTGTTTTATCGGAAAAATAAACAAGAAATCTCTCCAATGACACTCGATTAAGCGACACACTAACGCAATCACTGCTGTAAAGTAAAAATAAAACAAATTAACCTGCACTTTACCTTTGAAAAGAATCGCGACAGAGCAGTGTTTCTGTGTAGAGCAGAGAGAAAGAGTGTGTGTGTGTTTGTGTCACGGTGTCCAATGACCTGCGCGCACACAGACACAAAGAGCAGGCTAAAACAGAGAATGAAAATGGATTTTTACCCTCTCTAATGAGACGTGCTTTTGCTTTACACGCGCGCTGTACACACACGCATACAGACACAAAATAAAATATGTTTTAAAAACACACACGTGTTCACATGTTAAAGTAAACAGTACACACGTGCACGGATGTTAATTATACCAGTGAGAGACGTGCACTAAGACCCAGCAGGGGAGACGATTACCCAAAATTCCGCAGCGCAAGAGAGAGGAAAGAAATGCTGGCTTAGTTGTGATCACGTGACGTCACGTGATCTCGGCATCAAAACAAGAAGCGCATGCGTGATACATGATACTCGGTACTCGTAAACCAAGACTCGTTCGTTTTCCAAGTTAAAATCCGAAGTTTCACTGTATAAGTATATAAATCTACTAATCTCATTTTTAAAATACTACTACAAATCCAGCTGCCATTTTAAAACCAACTTTGAAACCAGATGTAATTTTAAAAAATTCTACTTAATTAATTCTAAGGCTTCTCTAAATCCAGTTGCCATAATATATCCACTGCATATCCAGCTGCCATTTTTAACAAATGTGTACAAGTTGACCTTACAACGCCATTATAAGACTACTATACATGTTTGGCTAAAATGGAAATTTAGCTCCCAGACACACCTTAAAGTCTAGTTAAGATTATTTAACCTGTAAATGCTAAATAAATTGAATTAAGCTTCTAATATATCGCTGATCATAATATTAGACGTTAAAACCAAGGGGGCAGAAAACAAGTGGTTAAAGAAATAGTAATATTAGTAGCTGGTTACTGCTAACACATGAGCATAACCAGCTAAACAGCTAATGGAAAACATTGCTTTTGCCAACATTTTCTAATTTAAACCTGAAACCTGAGAGGGCCACAAAGGGAGACCAATGCAGGGCCCACAATCTGCACACACACACACACACACACACACACACGTACAAAAACACAGATCATTTCTGTCTCTCTGAGAGTGTTATTGCTGCTGATGGAGCTAAAGACTTTATAACAGCCTCATAAATTACACCATAATGAACACCAATGCACAGTGTGGTGACGTTAATGACCTTCCGCTCACTACGCTAGTCTTCTACTTTGGATATTTAAACTCTATGCTAGTCATATATTTTGGATGTTTAAGGTTTATGCTACTGTAGGCTTACACTGAATATTTAATCGCATTTGTTAATAACAAAAAAATATATATTAACATACATAATATATACTTACTATACATTAATATATAATAACATACTTATTAAATCAACACAGACGTATATACAAATTGTGTAACTCCATGATAATCTAGCTCACTAGCTTGCTAATACTAGCATCAGTGTGTAGACAATAAGAGATACTGTATGTATATACACTTTCTCTATTATTGCTGCTGACTATATATGCTTGATCATGCTAGTTTTCTATAAAAGTTAACTATTTCTCTATTATTATTATTATTATTATTATTATTATTACATTTTGGATGGTTAAGCTTTATGGTCGTCGTATAATTTGGATTTTTAAGGTGTATGCTAGTAATGTATAAATATATGCTTATACTGTATATACAGTGTATATATATATATATATATATATATTATTTATTTATTTATTTATTTATTTATTTTTCTAGTTGCTTATCCAACATGTTGCCTGTTTATATAAGTTTTAAGTGCTGGAATGTACACTCCTGAAATTTTGTGCTTTGTAAAAACCTGCTTAGATCTACATTGTGTTATTGAAGACGTGTCTCTAAAAGTGTCTCTGTTTATAGTTGACTATTCACAACCGCGTAGCTACAAGAAAGAAACAAACTTCATCCACCATAACTGCGTTTAAGAAGGAATATTTAAATTTGCTGTGTTATCATATTTAAAAAGATTTCCTTTTCCCGTGGTCTTGTCCCATGATAAACTCAGAACCACACAAGCGTCACATCTTTATTACTTCACTGGAGTTACAGGTTTAACAAAGTCTGCGGCTTCGTCTCTATACAGTACAAATCTCCACCTCAAAGACCATCCAGGAGTTCAGCGTTTCAGGACACTCAGGAACATTATGGTGGTGGCCATGTCTTTCTTTATCTGTCTGTCTCTATCTGTCTGTCTGTTTGTCTCTGTGGCTCTCTATCTGTCTGTCCCTTTATTTTGTTGTCTCTCTTGCTGTATCTTTCTGTCTGACTCTCTGTCTCTGTTCATTCACTCTCTCTCTCTGTCTCTCCCTCAGTGGACAGTGTGGATGTGATGGTCGGTCACGCTGGACTCGGGGACGTCTCTGTAACACACACTCAGTTATGAGTGCAACTCGCTTCTGCTGTGGGGAATTACAGTCATAAATCAAAGAGGCTGTCACACCAGTGGAGAGGACCTGTGTGTGTGTGTGTGTGTGTGTGTGTGCACGCGTGTCTAAGAAAGGCCGCTGTCACAGCTTCCTCCTCGTCCTCTGTCTATACAATGCAATTTCCCGGTGTGTCAGACAAGGAGACGGAGAGCAGATAAGGCCTGTTTGTGTGTGTGTGTGTGTGTGTGTGTGTATCTCTGTGCGGGTGTGTATAATGAGATTTAGCCCTGGCAAGTGACAAAAGCTTAAACACACACACACACACACACACACACACACACACATTCAGTGTTTAACCTGATTATTCTCACCCAGAGATAAGACGTGTAAAAGCCTGGCACTGCGCAACAGGGGGGCATTAGGATCACTCATGCAAAAGTGTGTGTGTGCACGTGTGAGTGTGTGTGTTGCTGTGTAACTACGAAGCATTACATCATGGTGTCAGATTGAAGCTCTGCAGTAGTCTTTTATGTAAATTTGAGTCTGTGTATAAGACAGTATTAAATTTGAAGAAATTAAATATTGCAAAAATGCATTTATTTATTTCATTTCATTTTATTTATTTTTGCATCATTGGTGGAGTGTGTTCTTGGTGTTGCGTCTCTGGTTCGGAAAGGGCCGGGCTTCAGTTCCTGACATAATAACATCTCAGTAAACATTTTATGCCTAAAACACGTGAGAGCTGGACGTCAGCTGGATGACACGCGGTGTGTGAGATCAGAAGATGTGTGTATAAAGACGAGTCAAAATCCTGACCTCTGTCTTTATGCACACGCCTCTCTCTCTCTCACGCACACACACACACACACACACACACACACACCCTATTCAGTCACAGGACATCCAGAGGTAACTTTACCCCCTCCTAGAACAGCGCCCCTGTCTGATTTGGTCACTACTGGAAGGAATATTTGGAGAGAAAGAGAGAGGAGAGAGAGACTGAGAGTGAGAATTGGAAAGAAAGACAGATGGGAAAAAAAGAATGTGAGAGAAAAAGAGATGAAAAGACAGATAGTGAAAGAGAGATTAAAAGATGGACAGTGAGAGAAAGAGGGATGGAAATAGAGAGAGCAGAGACAGTGGAAGAGAACGACAGATTAAAAAGAGTGTGAGATGGACATACGGGAAGACAAAGAGAAAGAAGAGAAAACAGAAACGAAGAGAACGACATGGAAAAACAGACAATAAAAAAATTGGGAGAGAGACAGAGAGACGATGAGAAAGAAAAATAGACTGAGGGAAAGAGACGATAAATCAGACAGATATTGAGAGAGAAAGAAAGAACAGAGAAAGGATGAAAGACAGAGAGGGACAAAGAAAAAAGACAGAGAGACAGAAACATGGAAAGACACACAGCACGAGAAAGAGAGAGGGAGAGACTGACCCAGTGTGTGGATGTAGCGCGCTGTAGCGAGACGCTGCTTTTATCATGTGGTTTAACCTTCGTTAGCAGAAATAGCTCCGGGTTTAATCACACACAGCTAACAGTTAGCCTGTTCGCTAATATCTTTTGTTTATTAACATGTAAAATCAACTTTTCTCTGAAACGTCAGGTTTAAAGTAGTAACATTTATAAACCTTATTCAGCTTAAACTAACATTTACTTTCATCCAAAATGCACAAAGTCTTAGCGAGGAATGCTACTTTATGTTACCCCCCCCCCCCCTTCGTGCATTCACACTGTTCTCATGCTAGAGTTGTACAGTAGTTGTGTTCACGTCTATTCTTTGTGTACAGTTTTTACCTTAGGCTTTTCTTTTTTTCTTTTTTCACTCTTTTCTTTTCCATCACTTTTGTCTCTCATTTTCATAGGCAGATATGGCAGAAGTACACGAGATCAATGTTGTCCCCTATGAATACGTTTTTTTTTTAAATCCAAGTTGAAGTACAAGTTAAAGTAGTATCTCAGTGGTCAAGGCATTGGACTACGGTTCGGAAGATCCCAAGTTCAAACCCACAACCACCAAGTTTCCACTGTTGGGCCCTTGAGCAAGGCCCTTAACCCTCAACCGCTCAGATGTGTAATGACATAAAAAATTAAAGTCGCTCTGGATAGGAGCATCTGCCAAATGCCTAATTGTAAATTATACGGTGGAACCTCGGGTTACGAGTAACGCGGTTTATGAGTGTTTCGCAAGACGAGCAAAGATTTTTTATTAATTTTGGCTTGAAAAACGAGCATCGTCTTGGTTTACGAGCACAGAGTATCATGTATCACGCATACGCTTCTTGTTTTGACGCCGAGCGTCACGTGATCACAACTGAGCCAACGGTTTTTCTCTCTCTTGCGCTGTGGAATTGTAGGTAATCGTCTCCCCTGCTCGTCTCTTACTGGTATAATTATCATCCGTGCACGTGTGTGTGTGAAACATATCTTATTTTGTGTTTGTGAGCGTGTTTATATAGCGCGCGTGTGTGTGTGTGTGCGCGTATAAAGCAAGAGCAAGTCTTATTAGAGGGTAAAGATAAAAATTTTTTCTCTGCATCAGCACTTTACCTTTGAAAAGAATCGTGACAAAGGTAAAGTGCCGTTTCATTTGTCTTTTGTTTTTTTTACTTTACAGCAGTGATTCTGTTAGTATGCGCTCACGCAAGTGTGACTAGCGATGTTCCTTGCAAATTTTTGTGTGCACGCACATTGCACACAACACACACACACACACACACACCGCCTGCGTGGACAAACGGAAACACTTATCTTTCGGAATTTATTTTTACTTTTTTTTTTAAAGGTAAAGTGGAGGTTCATTTGTTTTATTTTTACTTTATATTTTGTATCAATTATTTTTATGTATTTATTTTTTTGGGCTGTAGAACAAATAATTTGAGTTTCCATTATTTCTTATTGGAAAATTAAATTTGGTTTACAAGTGTTTTGGAATACGAGCCTACGTCTGAAACGAATTATGCTCATAATGTGAGGTTCCACTGTAAATGTAAGTACTGCGTATGTGCTCTAAAATGTACTTTAAGTACATAAGTATAGGTATTTCACAAAGAATCAGTTTTTTCCAGTTATCTATCTAAGCGAGTTACTGCTAAACAGTACTTTAAAGTGTTTTAGACATTTTTGTTTGTTTGTTTTAAACAAAAGTCAATGCTACCATGAATGTGAAGTCCAGTAGAAATCTATAGAGACAAGATTTGGCGAGCAGCAGTGTTAGCATCTTTCATTACCCCATGAGCCTAGCTAGCTAGTTGCTACTCTGTATAATGCAAGTAGTATACACAAGTAAACATGGCCATACTGCATGCATACAGAATAAGGTTAAAGGCAGTGCCAAAACTTTTTCATTATAAGCTTATTACATTTAAAAAAAAAAACATTTTAGTTATTGGCGTGAAACACAAACCAAACCGCAACTCCTTTGTTCATTATGTTAGCTAGTTAGCTACGTAGATCACTCCTAATCTTACCTTAACAAGTTCACCCTTTCGAGACGCTTGAAAAAAGAGCCGGATGAATCCGAGGCCCTGAGAGCAGGCGGGCGGTATCCATTACCCAGGTAACCGTCAATCACTATGATGCGCGTTTATAATGACCCGCCAGTCATTTCTGTAAAGTAGGATTTTGGTGGATTTGTTTTGTTCCTGCCCTTCCAGCTCAGGTCACGGTATGGTGTGAGTGACAGCGTGAACGTTTATGTTTAGAATTGAAAATCACTTCACTTTTAGAAAAGTAACAAGTATTTATTTAAACTGTACGGAGTAACAGTACAGGTTTTTTTTCTAAACTGAGTAGAAGTAATAAGTATCACACACAGAAAATACTCAAGTAAAAGCACAGATACACAAAAACATACTTAAGTAAAATTTGATCAGCTTTAAAACCCTTAAAGTTTTGGTCAAAACACAGCATGGGTCAATGACCATTCAAAAAAAAAAAGTGCTTATATGGAAGCCTTGCTGTGTGTTAACGGGGAGGCTTCAGATATCAAACTGTGTATTTGGGTTTTAGGCAGAACAAAAGTCATCGTTACTTTTATAAAGGTTAAATTTTACCACTACTGGAATATGGCAATGATGTGAGAAAAATAGAACTCTCAAAATGAGCACATTATTATTATTATTATTATTATTATTATTATTATTATTATTATTATTTAGTCATAGAAACAAGTGAAGAACATGTGATTGTGTGTCTGTGCTATTTTTTTTTTACCTGTGTGACCCAATTTCTAATTTTTTGCTCAGTTATGTTTGTATAGTGGGTTAAAATGAAATAAAATCCAGTTGGCCAGGTTGCCTAAATAGTGCTGAAAAAAAGGACACGTCACTCTGGGCTGTACAATCCTGAGCCCTGTATATGTTTATAAAAAAATGTAAAAACCTGCAAAACAAAGAATGACTAAACTGCTTTGAGCTTTAAGGAAATTGTATATTGTTCTTACAAGTCTACCTGAGTCTCCAATAACTACCTGGACTCCATATTAACATCAATGAACATCAACTGTTATGCTGAACTGCCTGCCACCTAACACACAGTATGAGTGCAGATCAATCCCTGCTCTCTGTGTCACCCAGATGAGGATGGGTTCCCTGTTGAGTCTGGTTCCTCTCAAGGTTTCTTCCTATTACCATCTCAGGGAGTTTTTCCCTCAGCACCGTCGCCCTCGGCTCGTTCATCAGGGACGATCTGATCATTCTGATTCATACACACTCACATTCCATACATTTTGGAAAAAAATAAGGAAAAGACATTTTCTGGAAGAAGTGGGATGATAAAGATAATCTTACATGTTAAATGATGTATAGGTGGACATTGTCATGAATTAAAGATACTGGAAATGATTACGAGATGTTTGTCATGGCTCTGTGAGTGCGCTCTTCTGGGATTGTGGGATTAGTGTCTGCTCCACAAGCGCACACTCGAGAAGCCATGATGATGTTCCTCAGCTGTAGTTTGTCTCAATGTGAACAGTGACAGTATGTGTGCATGTGTGTGTGTGTGTGTGTGTGTGTATCTCACAGACCACACGTACATACACTCAGTAATCACTTGTTTCTCCATGCCTCAGTAAAACCAGCAGGTCTGCTTCATTATATCTTCTTCAATTATGTACATTCACACTGCAATTAGCGCAAACCTGATTATTATTCACCATTAATGAAAAATAAATAAATAAAAACACACACATCGCTGTCACAGCATACAGAATACACAAACACTTATGTACTAATATCAATTCTATGACAGTCTTACACTCAGCAGTGGAAAAGACGTCACACATTAATATAAAACCTCACTTTTGGACACCGTTGCCATGGTGATAGCCAGGCGGTTAAACGTTACCAGCGCTAACAAACTTTACAGTGCTAATCACGCCGCTACATCAGCTCACGTCACAGATGTTTTTAAGTCTGGATGTTTTTATTTATCTCAGAAGTGTGTGCTTTAACATTAAGCATGTTTACGATGATATATTTATGATGTAATATTTATAATGCTAATAAATGTACTTTACGCGAGTACGCCACCATGACATGATTGGAGTCTGTGAAGTGTGGAGCTTAAACAAGCGCTAGGTTTAAGCCCCGCCTCCTGCTCTATGATTGGCTAAAATGTAATGGACAATGAAGATCAAAGCAAAGTAAATACTACTCTTTTAAAAATGTGTACAGTGATCAGGTGACCAACAAAATGGCATTGTGGGTAATGTAGAAAACTTTTACGTGTATGTATAGATAGATAGATTTACAGTCTGCTCTGAGCTGAGAGAGATGCCATAAACAATTCCAGAGCTGTCACAATACAGCTGGGGTTCATATACACACACACACACACACACAGTGTGTATAGCACAGATAACAACATGGAGACAGCACTGATCAAAATAAAGTCAGAAAAAGATGCAGAGACACAGAGAGAGAGAGAATGTGTGTGTGTGTGTGTGTGTGTGTGTGATTCATCCTCTCACTGAGGGCACGATGACATGCGGCGAATCTAGCTCCTGCTGTGTGTCAGCTCAGTGTGTGTATGTCAAAAAGCTGGAGCCTCACATTAGTGTCACACGCTTACACACACACACACACACACACACACACACACACACACACACACACACGCTGACAATATGAATGTGAGCAAAGTATATCAGGAAGGCCTGACGACCTGAAAGACCTGTGTACGTATGTGTGTGTGTGTGTGTGTGTACGTATGTGTGTGTGTGTGTGTGCGTGTGTGTGTGTGTGTGTGGAGTCCTTTTTGAGGCATGACAGTGATTAATGATCCTCAGCTGTCAGTTACGTTACTCACACGACCTCTCTCTCTCTGTCTCTCTCTCTCTTTTATTACACTTCTACATGGATGAAAGGATGAACGAGAGAGTGAGAGAGAGGTTTTTGTTTTTGCACACACACACACACACACACACACACACACACACACACATGTTATGTGTATCACTGACAGAAATTAAGGCACTAATTAAGGAACATAAGCGTGAATGTTCTCTATCTCACTAGCACAAGTGTGTGTGTGTGTGTGTGTGTGTGTCCGCCCCAGGGGTTTGGGTTCTGAGAAAGCCCAGATGCCCAATGTAAAGCATTACACACTCTTTCCCCTCTGTGTGTGTGTGTGTGTGTGTGTGTGTGTGTGTGTGTGTGTGTGTGTGTGTGTGTGTGTGTGTGTGTGTGAATGATGGATGAGGGCGAACGAGAGTCTCTCTCCCGGATCGAACAGCCTTCACCACACGGCCATCTGCTTTCCGTCTCCGCCTCGCGCCCGCCTCATGGCCTCTCTGATCCCCCATCAGCTGCTCCTGCACACACACACACACACACACACACTCAGGAGATAAAACTGATACAGGATCAGTAAACGGCAGGCATGGGTGGGAGGATCAGAGCAGCGCCCCCTTCTGGGTCCCGGGTTGTGTTTCTCACCGTGCAGAGGTGTAATTACGCAGCCCGGGCCTTCGGCTCGTCGCGGCTCGGCACCGCGCCCGTCTGGATTCTGATTGGTCAGGCTATGAGGCGTTGCTCCATGTGGCTCGCCGCGTTTTTCCATAAGTCTGTCCGAGTAGTGAGTCACATGATTGCGAGGCGTTTTAAGCACTGGGATGGTGTCAGGGGTGAGTAACGGTAAATATTTCTGTTGTGATAAGGCTTGTTCAAATCAGGACCATGAACAGCTCCATTAAGGATTTTAAAGGTCCCATTGATCCCACCAAAGGTCCCAGTGTTTCTCCAAAGTGTGTGTGTGTGTGTGTGTGAATGCTAAAGCTGAAATACTGTACCTTTCTAGAAACCTTTTTCACTTCTCCTGAAAACGTGCTGTTTTAGTGTCTATGTAAATGAGCTCCTGCTGAGCTTATATGAGGTCACATTAGGTGGAAAAATCGAATCATTCAGTATGTATATGGATAAAGGATGGAGTTTTTCACACACACACACATACACACATACAGACACACACACAACACTGGAGACCTGTCTGAACATCTAAACATACTGTAGCTAGACCCTGAATTTTGCAACATAGGCGTCCTTTAATGTGAGAGAATTTTACCTGGTTTGTGTCTATAGGCTTAGCAAAGCAGAATGTAGGCGTTCCTGTGGCCATTACGTAGCGCTGGCGTCTTTTACATTATTCCTTAGCGCTTTGTTAGCCGATGACATCAGAGCGCCTCACAAACACAACAAACACAACAAACACACAGTGTGGTTTTTCAGCTGCCATAACGGAGCGAGAGCAGGAACTAACCACGCTTCATAAATCTGTGATGTGTTGTTTATTGATTGTGAAATAAATCCACCTTTTGAAATAAACTATTTCAGGCTAATGGTGACTCACACCTCCACCTTTTTCCAGTCTTTTATTCTACACACTGCTAGTTATTTTATTTTTTTATCTAAACTGTACCTGTAGTCTACGTGACACATGCAGCTGTTACAGATGTTGTAATCAGTGAGCGGGATCAATCTACTGTATACATATAATAAAAGTGGGCGTGTCTATACAAGATATTTGTAAGGTGTATTTGGCCGAGCTTGACTTAACATATAGGCTTTGTTTCATCGCGATCGGCCCACGAAAGAGATGATACGCTACTTTGTAATTTAAATTTAAAAACAATCTTATATCATAAAAAAATAAACCGTAAAAAATTATTTGTTTATCTCAAAATTCAACCGATGGCGATGTACATTTTTTCCAAGTGTCATGTGAACAAAGTCGTGTTATCTAGTATATATATAAAAAACACTGTCATCCTTACGTAAGAAACTCTGGCTTGTTTAAACCAGATTAACGCCAGTCTAGTCTTGTGTCGAAACACAAGCACATAAATATCTCATTTATTTATTTATTTATTTATTTTTTATGTTTGTAAAAGTTTATTATCATCAATATTAATGACAGAGAGAGAGAGCGGGAGAGGAGAATAAAGAAAGGTAGAGAAATAGAGTGATGCAGAGAAAGCGAGAGAGACAGACAGAAAGCGTGATGCAGAGAGAGAGAGAGAGAAAACAACATATCTCTACAGCATATCCACTGCATGAAGGTTAATTTGTTTTTAAGTTATTTTTGTTTTTTATTAATTGTAGGGAAACAAATTAGTTCTTTATGAAATGTTTAAAAAGAAAAATAGGAACAATCTCTGATATCTCACGTAAAAACACTTGTGACCAACAGAACGTGTGTCTTTTTTATTTTAAATGTGATACAACAGATGGAGCAAAAGAAACGTTCAGACAGAAGCTCTGGTGCACTTTCAGAGAGGAGAAAGAAATAGAAGAAAGAAAATGGAACATTACAGCATCTTGAAATGTTTCATGCTTCCTAATTTAATAATAATAATAATAATAATAATAATAATAACAATAATAATAATAATGAAGTGACTTCTTTCTTGCTATAAAAAGCTCAGGTCAGTCAGTCCTGCTTTCTCTTGCTGCTGAGTGAGGAGCGCAGGGTTAAGGAGCGCAGAAGGTGAAGAGGAGAGCGAGGGATGGTGGTGAACGAGTGTAAATGTGGAGTAAAGTGGTGGAGCTGCTGCGTGTCAGCTCTGGGGCTGAGTTATGGCAGCTCTGGAAAGTATGCGGATTTAAACAAACGATGGGAGCGGCAGCGAGCGAGCCGTCCTGTCAGCGGTGATTTATTACCCTGAGCAGATTAATGCAGCACAGGGAGGAGAGGTCAGAGAGAGAGAGAGAGAGAGAGAGAGAGAAGGACAGAAAGAAGGAGACAGAAAATAAGAGAGAAAGACTAGAGGATAATAGAGTGGTATGGAGACAGAAAGAGAGATGCAAAGAGAGAGAGAGAGAGAAAGGAAGAGATTTAAGTCCTTTAAGAAAAAGAGGTTTTTGTCTACTTAGTGTAGCTCTCATCCACATCTCTCTCTCTCTCTCTCTCTCTCTCTCTGACTCAGATTGAGGAGACACTCAGATACAGGATGAGTTATGTTCCATTCATGGACGTGCTGCTGAGAGTAGATGTTAGTAAATTAGATGAGAGCTATACCCTGCTATAGCTCGTGTCTTTCACTTTGAGGCGAGATTTTAAATTGTCTTCCGGGAAAATAATCTCAGATTTAGACATAAAAATAAAATAAAACCAAAGTGTTAGTTAGACTTTTTTGAGCAAAAACAAAAAAACAAAAAGAAAATCTGTATTGGAAATATATAAGAGTGTGTCAGTTTGTAAGAGTGTGTGTGTGTGTGTGAGAGAGTGTGTGAGGGTGTGTAAGGTTTGAGAGTATTTAAGGGTGTGAGTACATGAGATTGTGAGTGTGCACGAGAGTGTGTGTTTAAGAGCATGTAAGAGTGCATGAGGGTGCGTAAGTGTGTGTGTTTGTGAGAGAGAGAGAGAGAGAGAGAGAGAGAGAGTGTGTTATAGATTGTGAGCATGAGGGTGCATGAGAGTGTAATAAATCAACGACCATAAAATACTCTTACATATGAAAAGTATCAGCGTTAGCCAATCATGGGCACTTTGGGCTCACAGAAGCGGAAGTAGCGGATAGTGCTTTCCTCCGCGCGTGTATCACTGGGTGGGAACTGGCGACAAATAAATACGGGAGAAACCCCAGTACCTTAGTTAGTCTGATGTTGCGTTTTGGGCGATAATATCACAACTTTAATGAGACACGGAGGATGAGACTACTACAGCAGCGTCACATCTCAGATGATGCACATGCTAGTCATTTCCCTCTGCATAGCTTAGCAGTCAAGTCTGAAAGTGGATCTGATGGAGCACAGCCGCGCAGAGAGCGTGAGGAGAAACAGGAACCATGGATAAAGAATAAAAAAAAACATCCTAATGTAAATATGCATACAAGTGAAAAAAAAAAAGTCCTCTGTGCATCATGTAGAAAAGTCTCCACGTCTGGGAAAGCTCTGCATGCGTACACGTCTGATCCTGGCGTGTGTTATTCGTCACTAGCGTCTGACTGATCACAGAGTCGTTCCTCAATTTCCCGGTGCTGTCACACACACTCTTGTTCTTATATCCTCCTCTGTGTCAGTGTTTAATCTCAGCACACCGCTAGCAGACAGAAGACAGGCGTCACGGCTAGTCTAATAACCGCCGGGTGTCATTTTTCACTCAATATCACAACAAACACCCGTACCTCTTACTACACTCTAGGCTTGTGTGATATTGATTTTTTTTTTCGTGATTGTGATTTGTCAAAAATCTTCATTAACAATTTAATCACCCAAAGCAGAAAAAAAGGAAAATAAAGCCTGAAACTGTGGGGCAGGTGATGCTGAGTGTACCAGTAACTTGCTCAGGCATTGCCACGACATGTAGGGTAAGCTTATGTGATTTAGGAAACTTGTAACTTTAACATCTTTAATAACAAATTATTTGTTTATTTATCACTTCAGTCTGATTTGTCATCAACGCTGTCAATAATACGGGAGATAGGCATAACGCGAAGGTCAACTTCCTGCCTCTTCTTATTCTCCACCTTTGTGTTTACTGCTGCTTCGCAAACCGAGAGGTGCAAACTGCCACCTGCTGATTAGGACTGTAAGGATACACCAATGTGCCCGGGTACGGAACAATATCACTAATGTGAAATCACATCTTGACATGACAGTGACAGTCTTGGCTACAGGCAGTCAATACAGTCATGAATTTGTGACAAGGGCATAACAAAAAAAAAAAAAAAACGAATTAGGGGAGAAAATCAGGGAAAATCCCGCTAACAAAATTTATAAAAATATCTTAGCTAAGTATTAAGTTGGAAATGCAAAAGGTTCCCAAAAAACACAGGTACATTTCTTATCATATAAAAATAATTTAGTTTAGAGTAAAGTGACAACCCTGTGCAATTATTAATGTCCTATAAACGCACCCCTAGCCAAAAACTAAATCTGACATGGCCGTCAATGGGGTTAGTAAGTTCAAGAGTTGAGCTTAGAAAATGTATCAGCCCTAATTTTGTTCACCCTTCTACACCCAGTTAGACTAATCAACATTAAAACCAGCCAATTAGGTGGGAACTCGTCCAATCTGCTAGGTTTATATTTATATATCTTATACTTATTTCCACTGTGGGCATTAAAACGGAATGTGATCCACAGTAGTGTAGCATCATACTAATGATTATAACTTAGCATGTAGCCAGCCTGCAATGCTTCAATAGCTTTGAAAGAAGATTCATATCATATGCAAGAATCAGATATGTAAGCATGCAGTGCTTCTCCGAACAGTACTGACGTTTTTACTAAACAAAAAGAACTGTTACCTAAAGTTGTTCTCTTGGTTGTTTCCAAGATAACAAGATTCAAGGTATGAATGGGCCAGGGGTAGCTCAGTGGTTAAGGCATTGGACTGCGGTTCGGAAGATCCCAGGTTCAAACCCCACAACCACCAAGTTGCCACTGTTGGGCCCTTGAGCAAGGCCCTTAACCCTCAACTGCTCAGATGTGTAATGAGATAAAGTCGCTCTGGATAAGAGCGTCTGCCAAATGCCTAAATGTAAATATCCAAGTCCAAATGGTGTTAAGATTTGTCATACGTGTGATGTATCTGTATCTCAAAAAATATACTCTGTTGTGTGAATCAATCAAGCACTTCCTGTTTCAAAGGGAAATAAGTCAAACAAACCAAATCAAATCACACTCGCAAGCAGTTTCACTAGGACTTTAAACTATTAAACATTTAACCTTTAAATGGTTTACATGCTTTCCAGTTGCCCTGCGATAGATTGGCACCCTGTCCAGGATGTACCCCGCCTCGTGCCTTAAGCCTCCTGAGATAGGCTCCAGGTTCCCGCGACCCTGAATAGAGGATAAAGCGGTATAGACGATGAGTGAGTGATGCTAGCCAGTTATTTGTTAAGGTCCAGAGTTACGGTTTGGTTCTTGATTTTTAATAATTTTCTTCAGTCAGTGTGTGTAGTTACAAAACTGTGGAAAGTTCAGACTCGTTTACAGGTTTAGAAGAAATCTTAATACAGTATATATTAATACCCCTCCTTACGCATCTCTGTCTCATGAACACACACATTCAGTATCTCTTTGTCCACTTCTCCCTCTTTCTCTGGAGGCTTGAGGGAATTGATCAAGCTGTCTAAAAGCAGTTTGATTGACAGCTGAGAGGGCCGCCCCCGTGCTTTCACATGCGACTTTTACTCAGAGAGCATGTGAGCTGTTAACACACTGACAGCAGTCTCTCATCTCTCTCTCTTTCTCTCTTTCTCTCCGAATCGATGGTCAGTGCAGTGAGAGCAGCTCTGTCCATCCTGCTAATTATTCGTCGATGACCGACTTGGTGATCTGATTGACGGGACTGGCAGTGAGCTCTTGAAAACAAAGTGCTGATCATTAACCCTGCAGATTCTTCTACAAACAAAAGCTTCATGATGGGGTGAGTGGGATGAGTGGGATGAGTGGGATTCCTCTCTCAGGGGAAAGACAGGAAAAAGAGGGAGGATGGGACAGTGGCAATTTATCGCTGGAAGTCAGGTTCTTCCACACGCCTTCACTCAGTAACAATCCTTACGTTGGGTTTGCTGGGAGAAATACAACAGTTACATATTACATAATGTCTTTAGCTTTCTTTTAGCTGGTTTTAATGTTGATTTTACAGCAGAACCTCCTTCAGAATGGCTTTTTAAGGAAATGAAGCTTGGAAGAAACTTTAAATTTCAACAGCCCAAGCACAATTGCAAAGCAATGCATTATCAGAGCAGAATCAGAGCTGTTAAGAATTCATGGCGGTGCTTGAAGATCCTTGAGCAATTCTGCCAGGAAGAATTAGTGAAAATCTCAAAGAGTGTCCAGGAACTTACAGTTACCCCAATACACTTACAGATGTTCCTGCACCAAGACGTCTACCAACTACCATTTGGAAGTAAATATACTGCTCAAAAAAATAAAGGGAACAATCAGTTCCGGTTTCAATGAATTGCCAATTTATATTTATATATGTGTGTGTTCAAGTCGAACCAGGATTCAGTATTATCTTTTTCTTTTTAACCAGTATATTTTAACAAGTAGGTGTTTTTATTTATTAAATTTTTTGCTGACCTGCTGGACAACCTCCGTTGTGTGTTATTCAGATAAATCTAATGACTTTTAAAGTGCGGGGGGGTGAATACTTTTGCAAAACACTAAGGCACTAAAAACAAGACCGCCCAAAAAAGGGAGAAAAAACAGAAAAAGATCTGAAGCTCTAAAATGTAACCTAAAAGAAACAAACGAAAGAGCTCAGGAACAACTGGAGGCGGTGCAAAAACACACGCCTCGAACTGGTAATCCTGCTTTATTAGCTTTATTCTTGTCAAGACAGAGACGACGAGAGGACTGCTGAGTCAACATGGCACCTCTTTACAGAGTGACGCGTTATGAATATGTATAAGCATGCTCAGATAAAGATTAGTCTCTCGCTCCTTCGCTCTGTTGTCTCGCTCACGTTTCAGATCTCAGCTGTTCAAATATCACCGTGGTATTTATACTAGCTGAGAGGGGGAATATTTACCCACGGCCACCCGAGCGGGAGGATCTGTATGGGCATCATTTCAGCTTGTCAAATTAGCTTGTGCGTTCTGCCTGCTAATGTGTGTGTGTGTATGTATGTGTATGATTTTGGGAAGCTAAAGAGCTTTGTCTGATTCTCTTTTGTCATGTTCGTCCCTCGTCCCTACAACAATGTAAACCAAGATTCCGGACTTTAACCTTTAATATTAATTAATATAAATGCACATAGCTGCACTTGGAACATATCCGTTAAATGTTTAAAATCAATCTTAATCAATCACATTTAAATCATTTAAAGGCTTACCGAGCTAACTTGGAAGCATTAGTAAAATCTTTACCGCTATAGCCAGCCAACTGGCGAAAATAAGCTAACCTGAATGGGCTGGAAACATCTGTTACCTTCAGAAACATTTATTATTCCCCTTCTAATACTGACTAGCGAGCTAACATGAGCTAATCTGAAAGGATTTCCAACACGAATTTTAACTCTTAAACTTTTCCTGTATCACTATCTAGCGAGCTAACATACGCTAGACTGACAGGATTTCTAAAAATGACTCCAAAATGCTGACAAGTAACACAAGCTTGCCATTTATCTTTACAATGCTAACTGAGGAATTAATATTATTCCTTGGTTCTAATGCTACCAAAAATAAAATAATATAAAATAAAGATATTAATTAAGACAGTTAAAATGAGATAACCCGACAGGATTCCGAGAAAAGATTCCAAGATTCTGTTCTGCTGTAATGCTAAGCTAGCAGGACTTCATATATGTTAAGCTATTTTTTCTCAACTAATGCTAGCCATGTAGTTAACAAGAAATTTCAAACAGGATTTTTAAGTCATGCTCATAAGTATTTACCTTCGACTATCTCCAGCTAGCATAATTTAAAATATTGATACTTGTTTCGCTTTGTTAATCGCTAATGCTAGTCAGCTAGGAAACATGAGCTAACCAGGATTTCCGGCATGATTTTTAAGTTATTTATAAAGGTTTAATTAGTAATTGATTCAGAAATATCTAGCTAACATAACATTTTTAAAATATATATATTAATGCTGATAAGAGCAAATTGCTAACCTGAGCTATCGAGACAGGTGTTTTTACAGGATTTGTAAGTCCATCATGAATGTTACACTGTAAATTTTCATTCTAATGGTGGTTAGGAAGGTAAAATAGCTTACACGAGATATTTCAGTCACAAATCCTGAATCATAAATGTTCATATTAAACATAAACATGAATCCTAATGTTTAGAATGTTTAGCAAACTAATATAGCTACAGGATTCCCGACACAAATTATAAACCACGTTCATAAATGTTTACCACTAAGGAGACCTAGCGAGATAGCAAGAGCTAACATGACAGGATTTCTGAGAAAAATTGAACATAAATGTCACGGAATCCTCACTGCTATGCTAGCATGACATCATCTTTATTACAGTACACTAACTGTGTCTAATTCAAGCTATCATAGCTGTTTAGCTTTCACTGCTGAGAAAAGCAAGCTAGCTAAAGTGAGCAGGCAGAAGTTTGTACTAATTCCTAACCATTAGCGCTTTTTTTTTTTTTTTACAGCTAAGAGTAGCCAGCTAGCTAGCCTATACTAATTTAAGCTGATATGTGAGGAAAATGTACCTCAGGTGAGAACAATAGAATTATAGAAGTACTCGTCAAAACTGAGTGCTAGCCCGAAATCTCTTAGGGTTGTCTCTGTATGGCTGTCTGGGCCAGGCAAAACAATAAAGCTAATGCTAATGCTAAATCCATTGAGCCTTTAGGAGTCACGTTGGTGGTTTAGAAAGTGAACACACTTTGAAGGGAGGATGATGAACAGCCTGTGGAGAACATTCCAGTCCTGGAAATGAGGCAAAAAATAAAGATATTTCCACTCTTTTGCTTCCAAAGCATGTTCCTGACAGGAATTACAAATCACGGAGAATAATTTACATCTGTTTAGACTCATAAAAACATCTCACTCAGCAAGAAAAGTCGGGTTCGCTTTCAATCACAGCCAGGCGGAGAGATCGCACGACCAGAAAGGGTTCTGCCAAAACCCGTGTTAATATGTGCCTTTTTGCTGATGGAGTTCCTTCAAGATGGAGGAATGAGAGAGAGAGAGAGAGAGAGAGAGAGAGAGAAGAAAAGCAAGCAAACGTGTATTGATCTTCTGCCCAGTGAGATTGATGGAGTAATAAGCAGCCGTGGTGCGAGGCGAAGAAGAAGAAAAAAAAGAAAACGCAAGAAGGGTGAGAAAAGCCAGCGAAAGGAGAGAGAGAGAGAGAGAGAGAAGCTAAATGAAGGAATAGAGGCCATCTTGGGCCAATCAGGCCTGGTTGCAAAATAAGTAAAGGAAAAAAATGACAGATGAAGTGTCAGAGAGAGACAGAGAGACACGGAGAAGAAGAGAGAGTGGGATAAATGAACATAATACCCAGAAACAGATGGAGAGATGGACAGAAGAAAAATGGCATGGAGAAGATGGGTCATTCATTCTCATCTCAGGTCAAGCAGAGAGAGGCTCCTGGCGAGGAGCGAGGGATGATGAGCTCGTCAGGATGGATAAAGGAGAAAAATGGACGCTGGCTTAGATTGGCTGCTGTGATTAATATTTCCTGCTACATGTGAGAGATTCAATAACGCTGAGAAATGAGACGAGGGAGAGAAGGGAGAGAGCGAGGGAGGGAAGAGAGGGAGAGAAGGGACAGAGGGAGAGACAGGAGAGAGAAAAAAAGAAAGGACAGAGGGAGACAGAAAACAGAGGGAGAGAAGGGAGCAAGAGGGAGACAAGAAAGAGAGACAGTAGAGATGGACAGAGGGAGAGATGGTAAAGAAAAGGTAGAAAAGGGAGAGCGGGAACAATGGAGAGACAGCGGAGAGGAAGAAAGGGAGTGAGGGAGAGACGAGACATGGGCAGAAAGGACTAACTTCAAACAACTGTTCAAAGCGCTGTAGACCGATAGATGAGGGCGTGTCTGAGAAAGATGAAGGGACAGACAGAGAGAGAGAGAGAGAGAGAGAGAGAGATACTGTGTGTAAATAAGATGAAGGAAGGATTCAAGAAAGAGACAGAACTAAATAACTTTAAAAAGACACTCACTAAACTGGTATAGTTAAAGAAAGGCAGAGAGCAGAAAGAGAGAAGTAGAAAATAAATGGAAATGGAAAAGAAAGAGAGAAAAAGACTGATGATCGAGGAAGAGAGAGACGGAAGAGACGATGCAGGAAGGATACAGGAAGAGAGAAAGAGATGAGATAGGAAGAAACAGAACGACGAAGGGATTGATGTGTTCATTCACACACATTCAGGGTGACCTCTTTCTACAATATTGACTGTGTGTGTGTGTGTGTGTGTGTGTGTGTGTGTGTGTGTGTGTGTGTGTGTGTGTGTACTCACACACACACACACACACACACACACACAAACACACACATTTGCTCTTATCACGTTTCATAGTCAGTTCACAACATTAACAGTTAAACTCAATGCCAGGTGTGTGTGTGTGTGTGTGTGTGTGTGTGTGTGTGTGTGTGCGTGTGTGCGTGTGTGTGTGGGAAAGAGAGAGTGAGAGAGACAGGATCGTTAAGGTCTGACATGTGATGCATTGGCGTGATGAGAGAGACGTGTTGTGAAGTGTCTAGGGTGTTGAGTGTGTGTGTGTGTATGTGTGTGTGTGTGTGTATGTGTGTGTGTGTGTGTGTCTCATCACTCAGGTGCAGGCCTAATGGATGGTCACTCTTTGACAGGTGCTGACGGATCGTCCGTCCCATAAAGCCCTGCTGCAGCACACACTGATAGTTAATGCCTGACCTCCATCTACCACTGCACTCGTCCTTCATCTGTTCAGAGGGAGAGAGAGAGAGAGAGAGAGCAAAAGAGAGAGAGAGAGAGAGAGATAGAGGTGACTACTGTAAGTGAAGAAAGAAAGAAAGAATGGTTAATATACTGTAAAGAAAGCAAAAACTATATTTTAAACATTGTACATGTGTTTATAAGGCATTTGTTTGTTTGTGTGTGTGTGTGTGTGTGTGTGTGTGTCTGTGTGTGTGTGTGTGTGTAAATGCTGTTTGCATTATGGGGTGCGTACTGTACTCAATTCTTAAACATGATTACATCACTATTTTCCCATAAACACACACACACACACACACACACACACAGAGCTGAGAGGAACGCGGCTGGCCTTCACTCCTCATTACTCTGTAAGAAGATGAAATGCTGAGAGACATTAAGGTAATGTTACAGCGCAATAAAGAATTTAAAACCCCCGGGGTGCCACCCTGATGATGAACAGAGTGAAAGAGAGAGAGAGAGAGAGAGAGGAAACTGAGAGAGAGAGAGAAAGAAAGAAAACAGACATTTTAGCATAAATTAAATCCAAATAAATACAAAAAAAATTACAAATGGCTTAAATAGAAAAATATTACAAAATAAAGTTATAATCTACAGAAAATGATCTTTATTAAAAATATAAATAATAAAAAATAAATTATATATTTTTTAATTAAAATAAATTAAAATAAAATATTCGAAATAAAGGAAAAAAGGTAAAGTAACATGCCAAAGGACCAATAACAAGAGATTACTGTAAATGATTAAATGACTGATGTAACGTTATTTATTTATTTATTTATTTATCATTTTAAAAATTCCACATAAAAACCTAAATAATTAATTAACAAATAATAATTATAATAATCAATTGTTAGATTTTTTATTATATTAGATTAATCAATCAGTCAAAAAAAACACTGTTTGTTTGTTTGTTTGTTTGTTTTTTTGTTTAAAGGAAAAAATAAAGAAGACAGATAAGGATAAAAATGATCTAGCAAAACATGTTAAATTTTTTTTATTGGTAATTTTTTAATATTTTGAGTTCAGTGTGTGTGTGTGTGTGTGTGTGTGTGTGTGTGTGTGTGTGTGTGTGTGAACACATGATTTCTCACTTCAATCAAGAGAAACATACAGGTTTGACCTTGAGCCCGGAAAAGAGCATTGCATTTTATATATATGCGTGTGTGTGTGTGTGTGTGTGTGTGTGTGTGTGTGTGTGTGTGAGATGGATATTGCCTGGCTGTATTATTGATCCTTTAGCAGTGTGTTATTGCTCGGTACAGAGCTGCTGTTCCTGTTCCGTCCTGAATTATTAAAGCAGAGCAGTTTGTAGTTCCAGAAACGACAGATTGATCTCTGAGGATCTACAGACGACATGAAGTTGTGTGTGTGTGTGTGTGTGTGTTCTTTGAGTCTCTGTGGCGAGACAGCATGTATGTCTTCCTCTCCTCAAGCATCTCACAGTTCCTCAGCTGTTCTTTGGATAATATGAGAACCTACATGGACCTTCCCAGAAATCCAGGAGGTCAAAGCTTCCCAGTAGATAACATCAGGAGGAAACGTGCAGAAGAACCAACAAAAACATCTTGAAGCTCACAGGAAGCTCCAACCATCTCCACCACTCTACTTCCTCTCTTTCTTTTTATTCTGCTCAGTGAGGTTTCTTTTTCTTTTTTCCTCTTTCTTCCTTACTTTTTCTCCTCTTTCAGTCTTTTCCCACATGTATTTCCTTCTTCTTTATCTTTCATTCATCATTATGATCTTTTCATCACCATCATTACTCTCTCTCTCTCTCTCTCTTCATGATTGATGTTCTCTCTGCTTTCATCTTCTCTGATCTTTATCCATCCTTTTCCCTTCCTTTCTTCCTTTTGTATTTATTCATCCCTTCTTTTTTCCTTTATTGCTCCTTTCTGTCTTTCTTTTTTCTTTATGTATTTATTTCTCCCTTCTTTCTTTCTTTCATCACAAATTTCTGTCTTTATATGTCCTTTTTTCATCCTTTCTGTCTTTTTCTTTCCTCCTCTCTCCTTTCTTTCTTTCTCATTTTTTTCATCACTCTTTTCTTTTATTTATTAATTCTTTCTCCAGCACTACCGTCTTTCATACTTCCTCCCTTCTTTCTTTCCCTCTTTTCTCTCCTTCCTTCTCCACCCCTCCTCTCTGTTCTTTTCCCCTCTTACGGTTAATCTTTCTCATCTTTTTCCTTTTGACCCATTTTTTTTCTCTCTCAGTCTTTTCATCTCCTTCTCTATGGTTGGTTTCCTGCACGTCTCTGTTCTCCATATCTCCAAATCATCCCTCCTTCCTCCTACTCACACACTCATTCATACACAGTCTAATCTAAGGGGAGGTGTAATATCCTGGCTGTGCTTCCTGTGTGTTCGAGGTCTTCACCCAGACTTCCAGCTCCTCTGTAAGGAACACTCCTTCGTTACATAACCCAGTAAAGTGCGTGTGCAGGGCGTGTACACTCTCGTCCCTCTCACCACACCGGGCAGACGGGAGGGGGGACGGGGGACGGGGGACGGGCGTCCTTTACTCCTTCACTCGTCCGGGGAATCTTTCACACACTTCCTCTCTGACTCTAGGATCTAACGGATCCTGGTGTATAAATTAACATCAGAAACGTGGAGGATGGGATTTGTGCGCTAACACTTCCTGTGACTCACCTTCCAGGAAGCCATGTTTAAATGAATAATGTAGGCGATGTTTAAAATCTTTTTAATCTTTAAAGCTCAGCAATAAAAAGAATTCGGAAGAAATATAAGGATGAGGAGAGGGGAAGGGTCAAAGAATTAGAAAATTCAACAGAAAAAAAAATAAAAAGTAAAAAAAGAGCAGGACAACGAGAGTCAGAGAAAGGGACATGCTCAGGATGTGGAGGAAGAAAAGCAGGATGGATGAAAGGAGAGGAGAGCAGAGAGAAAACAAATCACAGAGAGAAAGAGAGAGATGATCATCAAGATGAATGGAGAGAAAAAAAATAATAAAGGATAGAAAAATGCAAACACTGTGACAGAAGAAAAAGGTGAGAAAGATAGATAGATGAAGAGAAAAAAAGCATAACGGAAATAAAAATCACCGAGCAGAATAAAAAGAGAAACAAAGAGGAAGCAGCGAGGTGTAGATGGATGGCGAGGAGGGATAAATGGAACGAGGGACCTGTGGAAATAATAAAAGCTAAGAAAAAGAAAAATGGAGAGAGAAAGAAAGAGAAAGAACTGGAACGTAATTAGCTGTGAAGGGGGGAGAGAGATAGGACATGGGCATTACAGACGGGAGAGAGAGAGATACAGAGAGAGACGTAGAGAGAGAGAGAGATACAGAGAGAGAGAGAGATACAGAGAGAGACGTAGAGAGAGAGAGAGAGAGATACAGAGAGAGAGAGAGAGAGAGATACAGAGAGAGAGAGAGAAGTACGGAGAAGTGAAGCAGACAGATAAAAGGACGATGAGAGAGAGAGAGAGGAAGAGAGAAAAAGGATGAAAGAGGAGTTAGTTAAGATTCAGGCGAGTCGAGTCGCTGCTATCATTACCGTACATCACCACAATAAATGAGTCTTTCAGCGGCGCGTAATAAGAGTTTGATAAATCATCAGGGAAGAATTAACTAGCCGTCAAAACAATGTGCAGGACCTGATGGATGGGCCAGGGGGGGGGAGTGGGGGGGGCGGGGCATTCATCTCACACACACACACACACACACACAGAGGATGGCTAGGCCTTACATTACTCAACCTGGCCACTAACACACATACACACAAGTACACACACACACACACACACCACAGTCTAGACTACACATTATTCTCTTTCTAAAACACACACACACACACACACACACTTTTTTCGTGTACCACCAGGAAGGAAGGAATGAAGGAAGACAGACAGACAAACAAAGAAAACAAGATATATCAAACAAGAAAAGAAAGTTTAAAAAAGAAAGAAAAAAGAAAGAAAGAGCAAATAAACTTAAAAAACACAATGTTAACTGTTTTTATCAGCTGAAAAACAGAATAATAAAATGTAAGAAAAAAAGAAAGAACAATTAGAAGGACAGCAAAAGAGAACATAAAACAAGAAAGCAGATAGAAAAAACTAAAAGAAGAGAAAGGAATGAAGGTAGGAAGATAAAGAAAAAAGGGAAGGGTAAAGAAGGCAGGATACATCAAAATAAAAAAAAGTTAAAAAAGGAAGAAAACATTTGGGAGAAAGAAAAAAGTGTTTTGTTTTAAGTGCAGTTGAAAAAGTTGATTAGTCATTACTTGATTAGACAAAGGAGTTAAATAAGAATAAGTACATAAGTGCAAATTCCTATAAGTAAATAAGAATAAATATCCTAGCTAAAGTCGTTTATTTTTTGTCAAAACGCTACAAAACAACTGTTCAGACCAAACACACAACAGAATTGCTGGAAGATAAAAATATATATAAATTTTCTTTTAAATTAAATGTAAAAGTCGTTAGTCGTTATGGGCGGCTCCAGAGACGCTATGCTGAAGCTAATCATAAAGCGAATTAACATAAAAAAAATTACTGAACATCAGGGGAGAAACAAATAAAACTCATCCACAGCCCTGCGTTTTGACCAACACTGCTCCATGTTAGCCTCGCGCTCGATCTCCTATCGCTCTCCTTGCACTGCAGGGGGATTTAATTGCGTAAAATGACCTTTCCCAGGTCGCTGTGACAGCTGCCCGATTAGTCGTGACAGGGCTAGCGGGTGCTAACGACGCCGCGGCAGAGGAACAGGACAGAGAGAGCGTAATAAGAGCGAGTGCTCAGAGCATGCTGGTCGCTAACGCCAGGCCCCAGGGACGCCCGTGTCAGCTCCATTCAACCCAACACTCGCCTGCTCCTGTGTGTGTGTGTGTGTGTGTGTGTGTGTGTGTGCGCGTGTCAAACTGTCAGGGCATGGAGCAAGTGGCTAAGCAGAAACGACAGTTCGATTGAACAGCACGAGGCACAATTACGACGTAGCACTTGGAGGGTAATGATGTCCCAAAACACACCCAACGCACACACACACACACACACACACACACAGAGTTAACTGAATGTAATGTCTTTCTCTCTCAGGGATAGTAAATGTGGCTAGAGCGTCTGGCTCATAAGCCTGTGCTGTTTTAGCCATTAGCCTAGTTAGCCTAGTAACTTCCTTTTACTCTATTAAGTAGCAGTGATGTGCGGAACCTCATTCTGTTCAGCTAGCAACAGTGAGCTACGCCAGGGTAGCATTCCTTAGCAAAAACGACCATGTGCTTTGATTAGCCATGTATCTTTGTAAACAGACTAATCCGGAGAGAAACGGTGACCACATTTGTGATGCTGTTTTCGCTGTACAACATTTTAGACAATAATGCAGTAACCTCAAGCTAACTTCAAACTTCAAGCTACATCGCTTAACAAACTTAGCTATACTGGTAGTAAAGATTTAAGTGAGTATGAATAATTTAGCTAATTTTAAACATAGATCAAAAGAAGCGCTTAAAGTTTAATTTCTTTAAATGAAATCTATAAAGTTGTAATTTTAAAAATAAGATAATTTTGCAAAAAATGAATATTGTTAACCTCAAAAAAGCTATGTTAAGCATTCTTAAAAGTTATGAAAGTTGAAAGTTTTATTAGCCATCAATGTAACAATCTTTGTGTCTTGGCAGAAAGGAGCTGCATAATTTTATTTTATTTATTTACTTATTTTGCAAACGTTATTTTGTGTGAAATGGAAAATAATTTTAATAACATCATTGTAATATACTACCCTTTAGAGAGAAAGAGTTTAGTATTTTTATTAAAGCTCTTAATAACAGAAAGTATTATGAATTGAAGCAGATAGCTAAAGGTTTGGCTAGCAATTCAACCAACTGACTCTGCTAGCTTGAAAATGTTAAACATTTTAACAATGATAAGTATTACATATGTTTTCATCAATTTGCGACCACTTGATCATTTTGCTTATTACATTTTTACGCTAAAACATTTTAAACACCGCCCCACTAAGACACAATTAAATGTGACTTGGAAAGACCTTCAGGATTCTTGCAATTGTTCTGACGTTTCAAAAATGGCTGCTCCTTTAGGTGAAGAGAACGTGAGCGATGATAGTCAAGGCTAATAGGAGCCATCTGTCCCGGTAATGAGTCCTGTTCGTCCCCAAACGAGGCGGTTTTAATTAAGGCCCACAGAATTAGCCATGCTAGGTTGCTTATCAGTAGCACAAGTCATTATGCAAATATAATAAAAATCATTAAGCAGCGGCAAAATTAACAACCGGAGCGTCTGCCGAGTTTGTGCTAATGAATGTTTTCTTTTGCTAGCCAGCGTGAAGTTATTGAGAGAAATGTTTTGTGAGAGCGGTGGGTTATTTCCCATCACTGTCCCAATGTACTGAGGATATTAGCATTTAATACAATACGCCAGCTAATACAACTGATTTAGCTTGTTTTGGGATGGGTAGTTACCTGATGAGCTGTGGTAATTGTGTTAGCATAACTAAAACTTATGTGTTAGCATAACTAAAACTCCAAAAATACAATATTAAAAACTGAGAGAAGTTATAACAATTCATTCTAACAAGAAATATCCAATATTCTTTGTGTACATTAGCAGTAAAACAGAGCTAGCATAAACAACGTAACGACCAGACTAATAAACTTCACAGCAAATAACTGGATGTTGCTACAAGGTGGTTTTTACATTTTATTCATTAAATCAGATTTAAAAAAGTTTGGGGTCCTGGGTGCTGTATGGAAATGATCTGGGGGCGGGGCTATGTACCAGCTCATTTACTGATGTCACTGAATAAACCTTTAATCGCCTTAATCATCTTCAATTCACAGAACTTTTAAGTTAACGCAATTTAGCCTAATGTTAGTCACAAACAAATGTCGGTTGTCATAGTAACAGGACTATAAAATAGTGAGAAATTGAGGATGTAAATCAATTATAATGAAATTACATTTTATCTTGGGTTATTTAGTTAATTTATTTATTAGTAGTTTGCTATTTGGCAAGCAAAGCTAGTTTAAAAAAAACAAGGAATAGACTTTAAGATCCTGGTGTGTTTAATGAACACATTAGGTCATTTAAATGAAGAAATGATTATTTCCAAAGGGTAGTGAAGTTTATGAGAACATTAACTAGTTAAAAACTAAGTGATTAGAAGCTGCTTGGTTTATACATCTTTAGTTTTACACCAAACACCAAAGTAATCGATGTGAAGAAAGTTCCTAACTACATAACTAGGCAGCTGGTTATTTAAAAAACTAATAACATCTGCATAATGTTATATTGTGTACAGATTTATTGTATAAACCTTATAGCTTACGCCGATCTGTGTGTTTTTTTAATGAACAAACAAAACATTTTGAGCTAACATAATTTTTTCAGCTAGAAATGTGTATATATTATTAGATTTAAACTACATTCTGAATATGGAGCTGTACGGTATACGCTAAACCGTTTAAAATTGTTTAAAAATTAACAAACATGTTCTTTGTATTTTTAATCGTTTAAATGAACAACAACCTCCAAGTTTTCCAAAGGTTGCTGGATGGTGTTTCCTGCAGGTTTCCCCGTCTTGTACGACTTAATTCCCCATTACAACTGAAGTGAATGAGCAAGAGAGGGAAAGAAGAGAGTCGTGGTGTCTTTGGCAGCAGCAGTGGAGCGAGAAAAAACGCCCTGGTGAAAGCTGCGTAACTCGAAACGAGTAAATAAAAGAGCGTAAAAATTCAAGAAAATAAACCGAGCTGAGGTTTAAACACAGTTTAATCAGGTCTCTTCACATCTTACTGCAGCCTTCTGACACTATACAGTCACAGTACTAGGGTTTTTTAATGTGTGTGTGTGTGTGTGTGTGTGTGTGTGTGTGTACATGCCCCGTGTTGACCCCGTGGATATTAATCTCTCTCCTTGTCAAGGTAATGAATGATGATGGACAACCTGGTGTTTGCAATGTATCATTGCACTCTTTCTCTCTCTCTCACTCTCTCTCTCTCTCTCTCTCACACACAAACACACATACACACTCCTGAGTGACACACAAAGACACAGTCATTCAGCAGCTAAGAGGCACTAAAGCACTCATTCAGTGAGTCCTAAATCTGTTCTCTGTGTGTGCATGATTGCAGTGTGTGTGTATGTGTGTGTGTGTGTGTGTGTGTTTGTGTGTGTGTATGTAGTCTCCCCTGTACGGAAAGCTAAAATGGCCAAAGGTCCTCACAGTGATAGGATCGTGTTAAATGTCCTTTGTCCGGACATAATGAAAATGATTTTTATGTGAGTAACTTAACTTCTGATCTGTGTGTGTGTGTGTGTGTAGGTGTGTGTGTGTCTGTATAAAAATGGAGCCCTTTATAAAAACTTAAAATTACTAACATTAAAGTCCTCACAATGATAGAAGCATGTCAAATGTTCTTAAAACCCCTGGTCCTTACAAAACAAAGTATTTAGTATACTAAGTATCCTAAGGAAGTTGTTGTTGTAGTGTGTATAAGTATGTGTATACACACTGTGAGGACCTAAAAGTCTAAAGGTCCTTATAATGATAGGAGTATGTCAAATGTCCTCACAATCACCCGAACCACATCAAATCCAGTGTTTAAGTAAAATTTAAATCTGACATCTGTGAACAGATATTTATCACTTTATGAGGATCCACATGTAAGGTCCTCACAATAACAGTAGCATGTCAAATGCCCTTATAATCACACGGTCCTCAAAAACCTGTTAAAATTGTTGTGTGATATTGTGAGAGTGTTTGTACATGTGTTTAGCACTATGTGAGGACCTACAAGTATGGACCTCACAATGATAGGGAACATAACAAATGTCCTTAAAAGGCCCTGAACTTTAAAAATAGTTCAAAGTTGTTGTTTGTGTGTGCCCTAAAATAAGCACCGAACCAGCCCCTAAACTCTGCTGGTCTAGTTGTGAGAACCCGTGACGTCACGAGCGGTGGGCGGAGTTATAGGGAGCGTTAAAAAAAATGGCGGAGACCCAAAGTCCGTTAATGTGGAGCGCGGACGAAACAAAAACCCTTTTAGCAATTTGGACATTCATCGAGATTCAGCAGAAATTGGAAAGTGCTTTAAGAAAAAAAGTGTATGAGGAAATAAGAGAAGAACTAATAGTCGCAGGCTTCATACGAACAACCGACCAAATAGTGAATAAGCTAAAAAAAATGAAGAAAGACTTTCAGCGGTTATAACACGTCGAATAAACTGCCTTTGGATACTGAAATACATTTTCATCCTAGTTTGGAGAATAACCAGTAAATTGACTTCGGCCATGATCGTTTCTGTTTAGTGGGCGTGGCCTGTGACGTATTATCATGCAGCTCCCGCTGAGCTCCTGTCTAGTGTAAATGCGGGCCGGTTCTCGGTGGTTCCGGGCACCTGGCACCAGCACCAGTGTAGTGGAAATGAGGTATTTGTGAGGCCCTAAAGGTCCTTATAATGATAGGAGAATGTCAAATGTACTCACAATTACCTGGACCTCGTAAAATCCAGTGTTCAAGTAAAACAATACAATAAGCAGCAGTTAAATAAAGCAGTGATTTTTTTCCTTTATTTAATCCTTAAAAACGAGAGGCTAAACATTTCCATCTCGTTGCAGAAGTTAAGAGTTATGGTTACTCTTCACTTGGAATGTAATTATTTAGCTTAACCATTATTGTTAAAGGAAAGTCCTCACAAATGCAGCCATTTGCTTGATTGAAAACTGTACCTACGCTGAACATGTCAAATATTTGCGGCTCAACATCATCATGTGAAGGAAATGCAGAAAACTCAATCTGGATGGAGGCCTGATAACAAGTTACACTATCGTCCAACGGGTTCATTTTGATCTCAGATTCTGAGCGGAATCTAAAAATGCGTGTTTTTAGATTGCGGCAGGGGATAACATTGTAGAAATATTATGTATAGCCCAGGCATTACCCAGGGGATTTTTTTTGCTAAAGGTCAAGGCTTCCTATATTCATTGTTTTATTGTTAACTCTATGATCGCACATGGTAGATTTGATTTCCTCCCCCTGTTGGCCGAGCAGGAGCACTACGCTTGTGTGTGTTCTCTCACCGAACTGTCCTGGACTGTGTGAGAAAGTCCTGATCAAAGTAGGAGCTCCATCAAAGCCAAATTCGCTACTTAATAACTGTTGCATGTGAAAAAGTGTTTAAACGCGGTGTCGTGAACAGGTTAAAAACACAACACCCGCATGTACCCGTACCGCCTGCATGCTGCACAATACCTCTCTCATGTTCTCTTATTTATTCTCTCTCTCTCTCTCTCTCTCTCTTTCTCTCTCTGGTTTTCCGTGTCCAGCCAGCTCCAGTTCCAGCCCATCTCAAGGCAATTACTCTGTGTTGATTTAGCTGTCATTGGGTGCATGTGTTTCAACATGATTTATAGACTGGCTTCCCGTGCCAGTCGCTTCGACATAAATTGCCCAATCCTCAGAAAAGGGCTCATTTGCTCGGCTCTGCATTAGAGCGGGCCGATGATTGCGGCAGAAATGCGATGTAAATGAGATCTGAGAGGCCCCATCACTCATGATGTCGTGTAGCCAATCCTATTATTATTTATTACCATAATTGCCCCGTGTTTCCCCAGGCCATGCCGCTCACATGATGTATGCCACGACGGATCAACTCAGTGTGACGAGCAGTGGAAAGAGAGAAAAAAATCTCCTTTCTTTCTTTCTTTCTTTCTTGTTTGATCGGCCCACATCGAATTCCTACGCAGAAAAGTGTGGGAAAAAACAGACAACCCTGACAACTTGCTACACACACACACACACACACACACATAAACACACAGAAAAACATATGTGCTGGGTGACTGGCTATGGTGCACGTACACCGTGCTCGTCTGTATAAAAACCAAGCCACTCTTTAGGTCTTATCTCCCAAGGTGACTCCGATAACATCTCTGATTCCACCAACTAACTATCTCCCACATACACACACAGACACACACACACACAGGTTCTCACCATCGGCGCCTTGCCACATGCTCGCGTGTACCGATAATCAACGTTCGTGCAAAACTAAACCTGTGGAATGTCTTTCATCGAAACGGCTCGAGTGTATGTAGTGTTAAGAGATCTCAGGTGGCATGTCAAAACATCGCTACGCACAAATGCATCTATCAAACATGACACACGGAAATGGACAGAGCTCTAAAATCGTCCTGTAAACAACCGCAGCTCTGGTTAAACCAAGACAAGACATCCGCTTTCTTGCTCTGTTTAGGAAAAGAGAACGGCCAACACACTTGTTTTCCTACTGCAGCACTTTTGCAGCACCTTCGCATTCTCTTCCACCTTCAGTCACTCTGGATAAACACGATTTCCGAAACTATAAAGCTAAACGCGATATCTCGAGGGAGGGAAAAAACTCAGGGCATAGCTTAAATGAAGAAGAATGAGAGCTACGGAACCTGGCGTAGTCCATTTTCATGTACTGTTACGCAACTACGCTAATGCGAAACCCTTGATTTGTTTTTAAAGCTCGGGTTGTTTTATTTTATTACCTGCAAACATTTTTACACGTACACCTCTTTCTTTGCCAGTTCACTCTATCCTTTCTTCCCTCTCTCTCTCTCCGTCTCAGAGGAGACCTTTTTTTTCTTTAGAGGATGAATTATTGAGGCGAGCAGGCGGATTAATCAGGCCGTAATGGGGCTGTAGGGAGGAGCAGCAGGACCATAGATCACTGCAGGAGATGAGAGCTTTCACCTCACACACACTGCGTCCTTCAATCAGGACTAACACGAACACCAGAGAAAGAGAGAGAGAGAGAGAGAGAGAGGGAGGGAGGGAGGGAGGGAGGGCAGGATTGGAAGGATGAAGAGACAAATTAATAGCGGGTGCAGGAGAGATTACGGGAAGGAGGAAGATCGAGGAGGAGAAATAAATCGTCTTCCAGAACAAGGGGAAGAACGAATGAGAGAAATGTGTGGAAAAGATGTGAATAAAGAAGTGAGGAAGATTGAGGAGGTTAATGGAAAGAAAACGGGATTTCATGCAACAAAACTGTGAAAAACAAATCGACAGCATTCATGCACACTGTAGGCTGTGCTTATCTCTGGGGTTCCTTTCCGATTTCCTGTTTCAGTACCTGTCCAGGTACGTCCTGGACACACACCTTCGTGAGGGTGTGCACCTGTCGCTCAATTGTTCTCTCGTTAGAGTCCACTTCTTCCCTTTCCTTGCACCGTTTCATACTTCCTGGTTCTTGACCTGTCTAGTCCCAAACCGCTGCCTTTATTTTGTCTTTATAATCTGGGATTATGTCTCAGGTGTCTTTGTCCTTTGGGTTTACTCTCTGTTCCACCTGAGTTCTTGCTTTCTGCTTGTTCAGATCTGTTCCCCTCAATCACTGTGTATGTGCCCTATTTATATTTGTCTTTCGTTATATTTTGCCAATGCAACGGTTGGGCCAAAAATATATACTGTATATCTTAATAAGTGTCGTAGTTTTAAGTAAAGTGCCAATATTTTTGGAGTCAAACGTGTGCCACAAATCGACCCTTATTTTGCATTTTATCTTGACTTCTTGCACTCTGTGGCTTGTACTAGCATGTAGTGTTTGTGTGTGTGTGTGTGTGTGTGCTGATCACCTGATGGTTGGGTGGTTGTTTTGACAGAGTTGTTGACATACACACACAACCTCTTAAAACCGCCCACCTTTAAAATCACACACCTTTGTACTAATACATAGGACACACACACACACACACACACACACATTCATACAAGGCCACCCACCTGTTACACACTCATACCTGTTTCAACCTGAAAACATGGGGCATCTCCCTCTTCATCTGTGTGTGTGTGTGTGTGTGTGTGTGTGTATGTGTGTGTGTGTGTGTGAAAGCCAGATAAGTAAAATGACTCATATCAGTTTGATTGACAAGAAGTTGCCCTCAGGACACGGCACCCACATCTAGTAGTACGGTAAGCTTTGTTCCCAAACCATACACCCTCACCCACGTACACACTCATACACACTAACCCACATACACACACACCCATGTACAAACGCAAACACACACCTCCTCACCTCTGACCTAGCTAGATAAGTGAACCAAAATACTGTGTACGATTGTACAGAGAGTTCCGAACGTTTGCATACACCAGGGAAGTGAACACTTTGATAAAATGTAAATGAATTTGCAAAATACTGTGCATGATTGTACAGACACACTTGGAGATGCTTTTCTCAGATTTGGGGATTTCAAAGGCAACTTCTTGATGTCACAGTGACCAATCATTGTGTGGAGGACATTTAGAGGAAAGGCGGTGGGCGTGTCATTAAGGCAGTTGGGTGTGTCATTTATACCCCTATCTCACCTCTGCGGTTGGACTCACGGTGAGATGCGGAGTAAGGCACCGTGAGTCGCTGCGATTGCCCGCCGACGTTCCGCGAAGTTCTGTAAGGACCGCAAGCTTGCGCGAGGACCGGCAAAAGAATTAAACGTTTCATTTTTCGCGCGGAAAGATGGAAATGCACTCACAGCGCCAAAAACTCGTGGTGAATCATGATGAATCGTACTTATTGCCACCGCGCGAAACCGCATAGGTGAGATAGAGGTATTAGAAAAGATGCCTGTATAATTTGGAACAGATAGGTGTGACATTAAGAACAGAGTTCCATCATTTAGAACATTTAGATGAGCATGTTATTTAGGACAGGTGGGCGTGTCATTTAGAACAGATGAGTTTGTTAATTAAAAACAGATGGGTGTGTCTGTTAGAAAAGATGGGTGTGTTATTGATAATCTACTAATAACTAATCCTCCAAAGTTATCTGGAACAGATGGGGGTGGCATCAAGAACAGATGGGCGTGCCATTCAGAACAGATGGGTGTGTCAATGATAACAGATGGGAGTGTTTATTAAAAACAGATGGGTGTTAGTACAGCTGGGCGTGTCTATGAAAACACATGGGTGTGTCTTCGAGAACAAAAGGGCGTGTCATTTCGAATGGATGGGCGTGTCATTGATAACCTACGGGCTTGTTATTCAGAACAGATATGCGTCTTTTTAAAACATGGGCGTCTTTTTAAAAAATGGGCGTGTCATTGATAATCTATGGGCTTGTCATTTAGAACAGATGGGTGTGTCTGTGATAACAAATGGGTGTGTTTATGCAAACAGATAGGTGTGTCTATAAAAACAGATGGGCGTGTCTATAAAAACAGATGGGCGTGTCAATGAGAATGGATGGGCATGTTTATGAAAAAAAGATGTGTGTCTTTGGAGAACAAACAGGTGTGTATATGATAACAGATGAGTGTGTCTATGAAAACAGATGGGCGTGTCTATGATAACAGATGGGTGTGTCTATAAAACTGATGGGCGTGTCTTTGAGAACAGATGAGAAAATCAATACAGAGGAAGACCGATCTAATAAACGTCCAGCAGAATAGGTATATGGAATCCGATGAGACGTGGACACTGGAGATGCGTTGAGCAATCACAACACCAGGTGTGAGGGACTCGCTACAGACAGATGTTTCTTCTTCTTCTGTCTTTCTTCTTAAGAGCAGTTGTGAACAAGGCATTAGACACTTTCTCCTGCCTATGAGCCTGTTCAAATATTTGGAGCTCAGTGTGTGTGTGTGTGTGTGTGTGTGTGTGTGTGTGGTGTTCTGATACATGTGTGTGGGAAGCATGTTCCTTGTTATCATCCTCACGTCTGTCATCTCTCTCTTCTCTTGTCTTCCTTTTATCTCCATCCAGCTCGCCTTCTTTCTTTTATTTGGCCTCACTCCACTCTTCCTGTTTCCCTCTCTATCCTCAACCATAAAACTGTCATCAGATCATCACACATCTCTCACTCACACACACACACACACAACACATATATATACACACACACGCACACGTGCAGGCATCTGTCTAGTATTGTTCTGGATTCCTATTCACACACCTAATCTTTTTTAAAGACAAACTGCATAAACACACTGCGGCATGCACTCATACACACTCTGATGAGGTGGGGATGACAGAACACACACACACACACATGTTCTGACAAAAAGAGAGTGTGTATAGGAATGATAGAATGTTTAGGCAGGAATACTTAAAAAACAGAAGTAGAGAAAGATAAGAGAGAATGACAAACAAAAGGGAAAATGACACAGAAGAGTATGAAAGAGAGAAAAGAGGCAGAAAAGAGAGAGGAAAGTGTACACACGAGGAAGAATAGATAGATGATGAAAAAGAGAATGCGAAAGAAAGTGTGAGAGACAGAGACAGAGAATGAAAGACAGACCAAGAGAGAGGGGGGGGGGGTATTCTGAGATATAAAGTGTGTGTGTGTGTGTGTGTGTGTGTGTGTGTGTGTGTGTGTGTGTGTGTGTGGAAAGGTGACTGACAGGAAGACAAACCTGTCAGCGCTCACAGTCACACTGCACTGACACACACTGACATCTATCTATCACTGTTCCTGTCACACTCACTCACACACACACTTTTAAATCCGCTCAGATTAGCTCATGTAAGCTAACCAGCTAGCATGAATAGTTTTGATATGCCTTACATTCAGGTGTCCTGTCATGTTAGCTGATGCTAACTAGCCACAATAACAGAAACTAACATGAATCCTTATAAATATGACATAAAAACATCCTCTAATGCTAGCAGTTAGCATGATCAGTAAAGATTATACGCATTTTAAATTCTCACACATGCCTGTCAGATTAGTCGAGGTCAACCAGCGTGTTAACATCAAAAGCGATTAGCATCAAAATGTATAAATCTGTTTTAGAAATCCTCTCCTAAATCCTGTCAGGTTAGCTCATACTAACTAAAAAAAGTTTAGAAAGCTAGCTAGCAATAATTTAAAGTTTGTCAGAAGGTTTTACTTGGTTTAAATGACGTAGTTAGCTTTTTTTTTTTTAGACGCTAACGTGCTGCTTAGCTACCAACAGATATTAAAATCTGCTGCCAGTTTGAGCTAAACGCTAAGCTAAAGTGATGGAAAGATCGAGAACAGAGTGCAGCTACAGTGTGTGTGTGTGTGTGTGTGTGTGCTTCAGAGGTGTCGCAGGTGATGTGTAGCACATCAGAGCCAAATTTGATCAGCCATTTAATGTAATTAGTGCACTGGTGAAACACACACACACACACACACGTTAGACAGTGTGTCTTAATTAAGGATTAATTGTATCATTAGAGGTGAGCTGCTGCTGGCGACCACATTGGGCACGTCAAGGTTAATCAGTGTAATGAGTTTATTTTCTGACAGCTGGCGTGTACACGCGCACACACACACACACACACCCACACACACACCTGTAACTCCTACCAGTTGCAAATAAAAACATATTTATTTGATGGCTTTTGGAAGTTCTGGAATTTTCCTTTCTTTATGTACATAAAATAGTTACAGTGAAACCTCGGATTGCGAGTAACACGGTTTGCGAGTGTTCCGCAAGACGAGCAAAGATTTTTAATAAATTTTGACTTGGAAAACGAACAGGTCTTGGTTTACGAGTACTGAGTATCATGTATCACACATGCGGTTTTGACGTTAAGCGTCATGTGATCATAACTGAGCCAATGATTTCTCTCTCTCTTGCGCTGCGGAATTGTGGGTAATCGTCTCCTCTGCTGAGTCTTAGTGCACATCTCTTACTGGTATAATCAACATCCGTGCACGCATGTACTGTTAACTATAACACTGTGACCACGTGTGTGCGCGTAAAACATATTTTATTTTGTGTTTGTAAGCGTGTGTGTACAGCACACGTGTATTGTTTCTTTTACCACCTGTGTGCGCATGCGTAAGGTAAAAGAAAGTATCGTTAAAGAAGTTAAGGATCCATTTTCTCCCTCTCTGTCGTTATGTGTGCGCACACACAATTTGACACCGTGCCCCTTTACAGGCTGATTTCTTCTCTTACTTCACACACATACACAAATAAACAAACACACACACACACAGCGCCTGCACACATAAACGCAAACACTTATCTGTTGGGATTTATTTGAACTTTTTTTACTGGTAAAATGTAGCTTAATTAGTTTTATTTTTACTTTATATTTTGTATGAATTATTTAGATGTATTTATTTTTCGACGCTATGGAACGAATAATTTGAGTTTCCATTATTTCTTGCAGGGAGATTTGCTTCGATTTACTTTGAATTAAGCTCGTAATCCAAGGTTCCACTGTAATTGAGGTTGTTTATGTTGTTTTTTTCAGTTATTATACTGACTGGAATCTTGGTGATGTGGTACATATCTGTTTAAATGCTATTCATTCGGGTAAAATATTTTTTCTAATTTGCTAACACAATAAACACAATTAAAGTTATATATATGTTTATACATTTCTTTGTTATATATCTTAGTTTTTAGGATTTTCTCCAAATATTTCTGTACACATTTTTTATTTTTTAATTAAATTATGTCAGTTTAATCTATAATTTTTAAATTCAGTGTAAACATTTATTTTACAATATTATATCTGTTAGAAGGTGTGGCTCATGTACCAATCAGTCTCAGTGAAGAAGGTGTGGCCTGTGTATCTCTGTAAGTCGCTCTGCATAAAAGCGTTTGCCAAATGCCTAAATGTAAATACATGTAAACGTATCCGTCAGTCTCAGTTAGCAGGTGTGGCCTGTATATTACAGTCTCAGCTAGGAGGTGTGGCCTGTGCACCTGTCAGTCTCAGAGTGGTGTGTGTGGGCCAGGGGTAGCTCAGTGGTTAAGGCATTGGACTACGGTTCGGAAGATCCCAGGTTCAAACCCCACAACCACCAAGTCGCCGCTGTTGGGCCCTTGAGCAAGGCCCTTAACCCTCAACTGCTCAGATGTGTAATGAGATTTTTTTTTAATGCCTAAATGCAAATGTACCTGTCTGTCTCAGTGAAGGAGGTCTGGCCTGTGTACTTGTCAATCTTAGTGAAGGAGGTGTGGCTTGTGTAAAAATATCCTGTAAACCCTTGTGCACAGTCTATATTTTTAGGTGATCCATCCATATATGGACACACACACACACACACACATAAACACACACAAGGCATTGCAGGTTTAGTTTTAGAAAACTGATGCTGGAGACAGGAGGAAGGATCTTTGTATCAACTCTAATGTGCTCTGTAACTCATCTCCTGACATCTCTCTCTCTCTCTCTCTCTCTCTCTCTCTCTCGCTCTCTCTCTAGCAGGATCAGTATTAATGTTGGGCAGAGTCAGGCTGGCTGGGGAAAAGGATTCATTTATCACCGTGTCAGTCCATACACACACACACACACACGCTCTTTCCCCATTCACACACTTTTTCTCTCTCTAACCAACTCTCCTATAAGGCTTGTGACATGGCATCATGCTGCAATGCATTGTGGGATTGATTGTGCGTAATGTCAGTGTGCACACGTTTACACAAAAGCATCATTTAGCCCTTAATTAATAATAAACTGTAACGGATGGCAAATTGCTGTGGTATCAGAGTGATCATAGAACATTTAACCAGATCAAAGACCCAGTAGATCAAGTTAAAGTGCACTAGTGCAGGTTTAATCGAGATCTCAAAATAGCAGCGTTAGAAAGCGTCCCTGTTCTTCTCTCAAACACAACCTCGGGGTTATGGTGAGTAACTTAGAGACGTAGAGAGCGGATCCTGGATCAGATTGAACATCTCAGGATCTCACCTGTAAAGCAGCACACTGATGGACCTTCTGCAAAACACACACACACACACACACACACACACACACACACTATAGTTATGCATAGAATATCTTGTATCTCTATATACTATACAGTTTATATTTAAACAAAACAATATTACGTAAAGGTGCAGTGTGTTATTTTCTATACACATGATCTCTCTCTTTCTCTTTAACTATTCTTGGATTAAAAAAATATATAAATAATTGTTTTTTTTTTCTGGGCCAGAAATAAGCCCTGCCCCCAAACCAGATATTAGACAGGGAAGTTTCGATAAAAAGAGAACTCTAAAATCTGAGCACTATAAACTGTACAAGCAATATGCAACACAAACTTCCCCCTTAATGTGAGATGTAAACCTTAAAGAATGGGGAAATATTTTGCTATATTATTTCTATATTATTCTTAAATATGTGCCCTGATACAATGTTACCATGACAACAAACAGAAACCAACCATTTAGAATATCACTGGCAACCAAAAAATGATAATCCATACCTAAAAAACACTTTAAATAGTTTAATATCGTTACCATAGCAACTATATATCTAACATTAGCAGGTAAGGGTGTGCTACATGCATGTAGGCGTTGATTATAGGAAAAGTGTCGACACAACTAATGGCCTCCGATTAGCACGATGCCAGTTACAGCATGCTAACGTGTATCAGCTAGCTGTCTAATTATTTAGCAAAATAAAAGTTTGCTCAGTCATGGACACAAACGTGACAAGTGTGTGTATATGTTTGCGTGTTTAGATACTGTTCATCACTCCTGCAACCGTACTGTACAGTCGAGTGGAGTGTGTGGTTCTGCACCTGATAAACACACCTGATAAACTCCTCAGCTCATGAAAAGAGTGTGTGTGTGTGTGTGAAAGAGAGAGAGGGTAAGACACTAGATACAGCTCCTAACAGCTAACAGCTGTCCAACAGCTCCACCTGCAGGCAGCAGAAGCTGAGACGTTCTGGATCCTGATTGGTCAGAAGGTGTTGGTCCTCTAACCGGAGGGCACGAGGTCTCCGATCAGCGCAGGCGTGTGGTGGAGGTGGTGGAGGTGGTGTTGGTGGTGGTGGTGGTAGATATTTGCTGCTCAACAGTACGGTGTACTTTATTAAATGCACAGGTGCACAGAACAATCCTGAAATCAGTCCAAAGCCAAACGGCTGAACCTCGAGGCACACGGCCTCCACCAATAACGTCTCTGATCCATTGTGATGTAGGCGATGGTTATTCAGTCGTTATAGAGCTGCTCAAAGTTATTCTTATAGTGTATCTGAAGTCAGCACGTCTCAGTATCACTTGATTATCATTTCGATCCACGTGGAGACAGATCAGATCACAGTAAACCCAACCAGCAACTTCTCTCTCACTGTACTACTGCAAGACTTTTGACTTCGACTCACTGCATGTTTCCGATGAAAGTCCTGTACTTTTACTCCCTACATGTTAAATAGAGATGATGATCACACAAAAGCGTATCGATTCTCGTGAGTGTTCATGCTGTCACTCACACCATAGCGCGACCTGAGCTTCACCCCACGCAGCGCGGACAGGAATAAAACAATTGCACCAGTCCTAGTGTTACAGAAATGACTGGCAGGCCATTGTGAAATTGCAGATTGATTAGCGCACCAAAGTCCTTGATGGTTGACAGATCCCGCCCACTTGGTCTCTGGGCTGTAGATTCTTCTGGATCCTTTTTCAAGCGTCTCGAACCCGCACACTTGTTACTAGCTAACACACTGCGCAAAAGAACCCTTGCACGTTTGCTTTGTGTTTAAAATCATTTTTTGTAATTATGGAGCTTAAAACCTACTGTATTCTATAAACTTGCAGTATGTACATGTTTAATTATATAGACTACTGGCTAAGCTACAGAAGGAATGAAAGGCGTTAACAATGTAAACTTTAATTTGTTTTAACACACTTTAAAATACTGTTTATCAGTAACTCGGCCAGATAGACATCAGGGACAATCAGTTTATTGTGAAGGACTTGGACATTTTTACATAAAGTAAATTTTAGAGCACATAGTTGGTACTTCCACTTGAGTTAAAAAGTTGTACTTGTACTTTCACTTGAGTACTTTCTCTGGTAAAATGATTTGTAAATTAAAAAAAGAAAAAAACTTTAAATGAGGTTATAATAACTTTTGTTTTTAAGGTGAATATTAAAAAACAAGGATAAAAAATTATATCCTGCTCTCTGTCTCCATCTGGTGGTTGATTAAAAAAATAACAGCCTCAGCTTTTATTTTGAAAGCAGAACAGGATGGCGCTTCCATTCCGGGTCAAGTTGACATATGTGACGCGCTGCTTCCTGCTTTCACAGACAGGCGGCGTCAGAGGGACAAACATGAGCTCAGATAACCTGTTACACTCAGGATTCCGTCCTCCCTCACACTCAGACCTGACACTGCTATTACAAACCTCCTCCTGTGCGCTCTCTAAATTTGGCTTGTGCCTTCCCAAAGGTTTTGTGCACGCTAAATGTAGTTCCACATGTTCGCCGCTAGGAGCGCTAAACCGAAACCCGTGTTACAGTTCAGGTGTTCTTGCGCGCCCTCTGGTGGCCACTGGGGACCTAAGCAACGAAAATAATAATAGGTTTTCAAGAATAAAGCTGTTACTTTGACAATAAAAAGATAATATGATAATTACTAAAAACGTAAATAAAAAGAAATATGTCAAGAAATATGACAAAAATACATAATTATGTCATTAAGGAAAATATTTATTAAAAGAATACATCATTACATTGTTATACATAGTTGTTGTTTTTTTACTGACAAACTGGAATTTTTCGGCAAGGGCATAAGGGTTACTTTGTTGTGTAGACCGGCGTGCTCAGTGTGTTCTGAGGAACACGCGTCGATTAAGGTGTGATGGTTAACATGGTAACCAGTACAAAATTCCTACAGTCCAAACTGTTTTGTACCCGAGCCTCCAACAGCAAAAGTGAATGTTGTATTAATATAAGTGAAACACATTCACTGTTGTACTGACCCTCTAGCCTCCTAACATACAGCATGACCACAGATCTACCCTGCACCCTGAACTAAACTGACTCTGTAGCTGCTGCCGGGTTCTGTCCACAAGGTCCAGGTACTTACGGGAGTGGTTCAGGAGCTCGTCTCGGGTTGGACCTGTGCCGGTGGGTTCGGTTGGTTGTGTCTGAACTTCAGTTTCCTCCTCAGCTCTTGCATCACTGACGTCAGAGCTCATCACCTCCTGCTGCTGGCCTTCACTTATGAGCTTCGTCTGGTCCACTGACAGCAGCAGCAGGTACACCTGTCAATCAAAGCAACATCAAAACTTATATCATTATGACGGCCCGAAGCCCCTGACGGCCCAAACCAAGGCTTTCCAAGGAGACGGATCAAATATTTTGTTATGATACGTTCATAAAAAGGGTAAACTTCAGACCGTTAACTAATTTAATAATTTAAATGAACAGTTTAGCTGTTAATAAATCAAGTCTTCTTTATTTATTTATTTATTTATTTCAGAATATTAACTGTTCAAATGAGGTTATTGTGTATTTTGGACGCCGTACGTTTTGTTTTACAGTGTAGAGTTAGAAGGTGTGTCCAGATTTTTGACTGGGAGTGTATGGGTGGATGTACATGCCTTTTTCTACAAGTGCATAATGCAAACTTTACAATTATGTTTGTAATTAATTCCATGACAATTAATCTGAGTACTCAGTGATACGCAGAAAAATGATTATTATTATTATTATTATTATTATTATTATAAGGGATTTTGTTAGCTATGAAAGTGTTATAAGGTGTGTGTGTGTGTGTGTGTGTGTGTGTAGAAGTGATCAGTTCTGAAGTGGACTCGCTTTCACACACTTTCCTACAGTTGGGGGGGGGGGGGGGAGGGGGAGCACGATACGACTCGCTAGCGTTTACACTCACTGGTTCTTTCCATTGTGGCTAAAGTCATTAATTTCTTTGAAAGTTTGCACGAATTATCAAAACAGTGTATAGAGTGGTCTAAAAATGTCTTAGATTTTAATTAACTTACACTGAGAATGTGATATTATGTCACTCTGCACACTCGGCGAGTCTAAACCAGGATAACGAAAGAAGTATAATGAAGGACGAGGCAGACTGTCTATTACTCTACATCATCACCTGTCACACCAGTTTGGTGCAGGTTTTATTCACTAAAATGCCCCTCAGCCACGGAGCGCCTCATTACGCAATCGCTTACTTCAAAGCAACGCCACCGCGCCTTTTTATTTAAAGACATTAGCAATGGTTTTGCTTTCCTCTACGCTTGAATTGATATAGCAACAAACCAAACACCACCGTAATCAAAAGCACCCAATGTGTCATTAATACCGAGAAAAGGAACAGTTACAACTTTGAAAAGAATTTAAACAAGTGAGCTTACATAAAACTAAAAACAAAGAAACACTATTTAAACTCTAAACATTAAATTCTTAAAAATCAACATTTTAGGTCGTGGGCAGGAGAGCACAGCCTGAGTATCACAGCCGTGCTGATATTCAGCACAACAGCACGACCTCGAGTGTGATATGGCTTGTATACAACAGTTCCACTAACACTTTTTATGATCAACAGATTATAATTTTTTTCTTTATTTAACCGCCGACAAATATCCTCTCGCACCTGGTGAAGCTGGCGACTGGCAGTTAGCGAGCGGCGTTTAGTGTAATAAACAGGAGGTGAGAGTGGTGTTAAACTCTTAGCGGTACTCTGTAGTCAGAAGGTGAGGAGAATAAACCATGCAGGTGGTGGACAGTCCTGAGAAACTCACCAGATTTACTGTATATTTACACTTTAGAATATCAGCTCCACATTAACTTCCAGGTTCTGGGATTGAATCTCAAATAGTGTTAAATAGAAATCTCGTAGGGTTGATTGTTCAATTGTTCCCTTGTTCCATACACTAAGTAGTGCCCTTGATCAGGGTTTAGAGAGGGATTTGGGATTCAGCTAAGCTAAGTGTTAGCGGTGAACAGAACGACGCGGACGGTTCAGAGGCGATTCAGAAGGACTGCGGACCGTACAGACCTACTCTTACCCACGCTGAGACACACAGTTAGTGTCATTAACCACTGGACAACACCTGGGACACGCCCACTCATACACAGAGTTACACCTCACAGTGCCGTTACTGTCTGTTATCATCATTTGTGGAACACCTTGGTCTGATCTAACTGGTGTATAATTATTTTTGATTTACAGTGAAACCTCGGATTGCAAGTAACATGGTTTGCGAGACGAGCAAATATTTGTAATAAATTTTGACTTGGAAAACGAGTCAAAAAAGAGTATCCTGTATCACGCCTATGCTTCTTGTTTTAACGCCGAGCATCACGTGATCACAACTGAACCAACGGTTTTTCTGTTTTGGAATTGTGGGTAATCGTCTCCCCTGCTGGGTCTTAGTGCGCATCTCTTACTGGTATAATCACCATCCGTGCACGCGTGTACTGCCTACTATAACACTGTGACCACGTGGGTGTTTGTGTATAAAACATTTTATTTTGTCTGTATGCGTGTGTACAGAGATCGTGTAAAGCAAGTTTCATTAGAGAGGTTAAAGATTCATTTTCTTTCTCTCCCCAAAGCTTAGCCTGCTCTTTCTGCACGTTATTGGACACCGTACCACACACACGGACTCCTCCTACTTTCGCCTTCACAGACACACACAACTTTCACTCTGTTCTACACAGAAACACTGCTCTGTCACGGTTCTTTTCAAAGGTAAAGTGCAGGTTAATGTTTTATTTTTACTTTACAGCAGTGATTCCGTTAGTGTGTCACTCAATCGAGTGTCATTAGAGATTTCTTGTTTATATTTCCGATAAAACAGTGTTTCCTTTGTGTGCGCGTGTGTGAAAAGAGTGGAGAAAGGGTAACTGTGTAAGACGAGAAGAGGAAGAGGGGGAGGGGCTCCTTACTCTGGATTCTCACACACACAGCGCCTGCACACACAAATGGAAACACTTTTTTAAGGTAAAGTGCAGGTTCATTTGTTTTATTTTTACTTTATATGAATTATGTATTTATTGTTTGGGCCATGAAACGAATAATTTGAGTTTTTATATTTCTTATGGGAAAATTAAATTTGGTTTACGAACATTTTGGAATAGGAGCCCGCATCCAGAATGAATTATGCTCGTAATTTAAGGTTCCACTGTAGTCTGGTTATAAGTGAACCAATACTTTTATCCCAAAAAAAACACACTTAAGAGGAACGTAGAAAAGTATTTCAAGTTTAGCATTATAAAGTAACAATTGAATAAATAAAAGTTAAAATATATATATAAATTTAATACTGGAATTACTTTTAATACAACAGGTGCTACCCAAGAAGCATACTGCGTAATTTCTTTCCCACCGGCACAAGACAAACACGAACCTTTTTCGGCAGCTCACTTTGTCTTTCTTTTTTTGAACACAGGAGCGCTTAGAAAGATGGCTGCCGCTATTAGTTAACTTTCCAAGACAGACCATCAAACAAATCCTTAAAATAATTATAACACTTACTTCTACACACCGGACTCAAATATAATGCACATACATATATATTTTCTTCACCCTGACTTTTTCACTCTTCATAATAGTGTTTAATCAAAAACAAATCCAATTAATTTGTTTATTTATTCATTCATTTTATTTTTTGCTTGTCTGTACCCTCAGGGATATTTTTCTTAAAAAAAGAAAAAAAAAGACAAATTTTAGAAGAAAAAAAAAGAAAAAGAAAAAAAAATAAAAGACACAAACAGCCATGATTTTAACTTCTCAGAGTCTCAGAATACTGGAACAGCCTTTTAATGGTTATCATATTAATGGATAACAAGTTATTTACACGAAATTAAATGTCCCTCTAAAAGAATTTGAGAAGAAAAAAAAAGAAAGAAAAAAAACGGAATGAGAAAAGGAAAAACCCAGAAAATCCAAGACGAACAGTACATTTTTCTTCAGCTTTTTACAAAATAAAATTTCAATTTCTAGAAAGCAGAGTATTTTATTCATTAGCAAAAACAAGTGGATATTAAAAAAAAATAACACACTGGAAAAAAGAAAAAAAAAAAGATCAGATTTATTTAATTACTTAAGCTCTTCTCTTTAAAGGACAAAGATGACTAAATAGGAACACACTGATGGAAAAACATTATACACACACACACACACACCCCTCCGATATGACCATCTACAGCTCGGCTCTGTGGCAGGAAGTGGAAAAAGCAGGAGAAGAGGACTTCCTGTTTCTCGATACACCTACAGTGGTTGCGTTGATAAAAGAGAGAGGGCTCGGGAGATCTGACGGCGATCCTCGTCTTTGGCTTGTAAAATCAACACAGTGACGCGTTTGCTCGTGAAACAAAAAAATGGAAAGGAATTGAGAGGGAAAAAGAGAAAACGTTTAAAATGGCAAGTCTATATAACTCTAAACTCCAGACGCAGAAAAGAGAGCGGCTAGAGATCGCCTGAAACGATTTACACGATGGTGAAACAAATCCCAATTTACAAGCGTTAAACATAAGACGACAGAATTACAAAAATACCTTTACACAGCGTACAGCACTCTGGTGTCCTAACCCAAACCTTATTTTCATCGTAAGGAACCATGATTTTCAATTATAATTATATATAAATATATATATAATTATACAGATGTACTTAACAAAAACAAAAAACAAAAACAAGATCAAGAGAAGGACATTTAAACATCAGAGCTTAACATAAGCATTGTACATTATAATGAAATATCCACAATGTGGCATCTTTTATAAAAATTTCTAATCGCAGAAAGGAAAAAAAATAAATTTAAGAAGGACAAAAACAGTGGTGCTTAACGTGTAGTAATGAATTTTGTTAAAAGCTGGAGAAATTAAGAACAATATTATTTCACAAGAAGTTTTGGGAACTTCAAGTGCATGTCAAGGCCACTGAGGAAACCGCCTCTACTTTGTTTTATTTATATTTATATATAGAGATTTTTTTTTTACAAAATTACCAGACTGTGAATAAAAGAAAGAAGAAGAAGAAGAGGAAAAAAAAGAAAGAAAAAAAAAAAATCAACAATCATGTCGAGCTGCAGTGTGTCCATAATAACAAATGAAAATTATAATTCAGAGGGAAAAATTTTTTCACAAAATGGTGCACGGGGTGGGGGGTCGCGACGTTTCTCAACACTACTTAACTAGAACTACTGAAATCTGGGAGTCAGACTACAGACTGGGGAGATTAATAATTACAAAAAAATAAACAAAAAAAAAAGGCAAATGAACCAAAAGGAGACATTTTTAAAAAGACTGACATGTATTATATATTTTTTTAAATCAGTCCAAACTACAAGATGAAGTGGGGAAAAATCCCGGGGGGAGGGAGGAAAAAAAAAAGAAGACAAAAAGCAGGTGGCGAGGGTGGGCTAATGATCCGAATACGCTGTACATGGGGTGGGAGTCCGCAGCCACCACCCCGTTTCCTGATGGAATGGTCCGTCCCGCTGGCGTAGTTCTGCCCTCCTGGGTTGGGGTACGTGAGGAGGAGGATGAGGAGGAGGGTGTGGCGGACGGCGTGCTGGTGTACTTACTTGTAGCCCTGCTGGTTCCAGGCCTGACCGTACACTCCGTACGTCGGCATCTGCCAGCCGTTAGGGATGTATTGCCCCATCTGCTGGCCATTACCGTAAGACTGACCCCACTGTCCGTACGGCTGGGCCGCGTAGGCCGGGTTACTCTGCTGAAGAGAGAAAGGGAGAGCGAGAAGAAGAAGAGAAAACAGGGATAAAAAGACAGCGAAACAAAAGAAAAAGATAAAAGATAAGAAAAGAGGAAACAAATTAAAGGGGGACGAAGATATATAAAAAAAGAGAGAAGAGAATGAGAAGGGGAGAAGAGCAGACAAGAAAGAAATATGGAGAAAGAGACATAAGGGAAGAAAGGGGAGAGAGAAAGTTAGTTTATTCAAACATTTAAAAGAGCATCAGCAATAGCAAGTTGGGCAAATTAGTGCAACACATAATTAAACACTAATTATTAACATTACAGAGCTCTGATCAAAGTACGGTAAAAGCTTTGCACACCCCTTCATGAGAATAAATAAAATTAACATAAATCCATCTAATCTTTTTCTCAGACCAATCAGAAGATGGTGGTAAAAATTTTAAAATTATTGGATGTACTGCAGAACTGTGTGAAGACTGTCAAACAAGGAGAGAACGCAGTGTTACAGTAACGTCACTGACATACACCAAAAGGTTTGGAATGTTGTTGTCCATACCATCATTAATCTCTACTAGATCTTTACCTTTCCATTTTAAAACACACCTCTCATCAGAAAAGCCCAAACTGTCACTTAATACCTACACGCTGATGCTGAAACTGTGAGTAAACGTTAGAGAAAGCAGTCTACCCCGCTTTGTGTCAATGAGCATTGTTAAAAACACTGTATAAATAAAACTGAATACTCTCAGCTGTCTTCACAACTAAGTGAAAGAGACATTGTGGATAAGTTCAGGTCAGGCTTTAGGGCTGGTCACAGTACAGAGTCGGCTCTTTTGAAAGCGACTAATAATATAAAGCGCTTAATTGACACGGGCTCTTGTGCCACTTTAGTTATGCTGCTTACAATCTTATCTTACTGCTGCTTTTAATAATATTAACCAGAATATTTTTTACCACCACTTAAATGTCAAGGTGGGGCTCCAGGGTAAGGCTTTAGAATGGTTGTTTCTGTCCTACCCATCAGCTCTTTTTAAATTTTTTAAAATTATTTTCAAAATTTTCAGCTCCTGTTGCCTATGAAATTCTCAAGGTTCCATTTTGGGCGCAGTTTTGTTTCCTTTATATTGTCCACTGTGTAACATCATGGCATGCCGCATCAGTGTTAAACAGATGACACCTGGATATATCTCCCTTTGTAACCTATACACCCTTTTCGATTGGCTGGCAAACAAGTTTCTCCAGCTGAACGAAGACAAGTCTGATGTGGTCATTTTTGTCCCCTTTTGAGCGTACTCAAACACGGGTTACAACTTGAGCCACTTTTCTTTCTAACCTTCCTAACTGCATAAAAAAAAAAACTTTGACTCAGCTGTTAAGATTTGTTGCACAAAACCTCCATTGTAAAGAGTAGCTTTACTAGTTTGCTATGCTTTGCCTGAACGGAAACCAAATATTATGGTTTATTAATACAATGTTTATTACATCCCGCCTCAACTTTTGCAATTCTGTGTATGGGAGCTTGTCAGTCTTCACTCTACTATTTTCAACTCATCCAAAATTTCTAGGCAAGGTTAAGAGTTAATATTTCACCAGACTTGGCATCTATTCGTTGGCTTCTGGTCAAGTACAGAATTGATTTTAAAAATGCTACTGTTTGTTTTTAAGGCTCTACGGTCTACTGATCCACTCTGTTCAAGTGTCCCACAGTCACGATTAAAGCAGAAGAGCTATTGTGCATTTGAAATGCATTTCCTTTTAGTAGTACAAGATCAGCTTCATTGAATCGATTTAAATTTTGACATAAGGGTCAACTCTTTGGGTTAAAAGCGTACCTAACCTTTTAAACATTTAGCGTTTTTAACATTTTCACATTTATGTACTGAGGAGACTTGTGCATCATTTTTTGGATTATTTATTTGGTTTTATCTCACTCTGTCTGTCTTGTACTGTACACCATGTTCCTTTTACACATTTTCTTTAATTTATTATTTTTTTTTTTTTTTAAGTTTTGATTTTGAAGTATTAATTAAGGGTCGTGCATATTTATTGATATTTAGTGTGCATAATGGATCATTTATATGATGATTTTTTTTGGACAAAATCAAATGCTACATGACTACAAACATGTCACAACACTACAAAACAACCAGAGAGCACCAGACCTATCACATTTCCTTCCTAATTTTCCACTAGTCTGTCTCACTCTCTCACACCTTCCTGTTACACTAAACTGATGCTCATACCTGGGGCATGGCCATCTGCTGCATGGCCCTCATGTCTGCGGTTTCTTTCCCCCAGTAGCACTTGACCGTGTGGCCTTCGATGCACGTCCCGTTCACAGACACTATGGCGTGGGCTGCGCTCTCGTGAGAATCGAACCTGCGCGTAGAGAAGATGTTTATTCACTCATACAGGTTTATAATTATAAGAAACCACAGAAAGTTGCGGGAGCGTGAACCGAGAACTCATTATCTTACAAAAATGTACTGTAAATAAGGATTATGGCTCCAGCAGCCAGGTGATTACCTTAATTTCCACTCCTCAATCATTATTAATCAATGCAATAAGATTTTTTTTCTCTGAAAATACGACTCACCTCACGAATGAGTAGCCTTTATCCGGGAAGACCCTGATCTCCATGATCTGTCCAAATGGAGAGAAAGTCTGCCTCATCAGCTGATCTGAAGTAGAGGAACAGGGGAAGTGAGGTCACACGTCAGATCTAATACAGCTTTATCTACACCATTGGCGTGCACGCTAAATAATATATTAATAGATTTTATGAGACTTTTAGGTATTAACTTTTTAACTTCTCTTAAACAGCTATACTTCTTACAGGATAAGTTAAACTAAATAATTTAGTATTGAGGACTGACTAATCACAAACTTGATTGTGCACCTCTATATGTTAGCATAAATGTTTATTGGCCCCAACTATAAAAATCTTTTTTTTACTTTGTATTATTTCCAAGCCTTTTTAAATCAGTTTAATCCCAGGTTTCTACGGTATTAATGCACTCGTCTGAATATGGCATCGTTTCTATGGCAACAGCTCATTTACAGGGATGCATCAGTGATTGGGGGGGGGGCTTGTTTAGGAATCTAAAATGTTAAAAATGTAAAAAGTTTCTTTAAGACAGAGAAGGTAGAGTAGCTTCACACACACACGCACCTGAGAGGCCGGAAGTGACCCCTCCGCAGTACACAGTGCAGTTACTGGGGCTTGACTGATTCAGCACCTCATCGTAGGACAGGTGTTTGGTGTTGCCTGCTATTAGACGAGAGACAAGACAGGGTGTCAGAGGAATGCTGATACTGAATTAGAGTTAAAGTGTGTAAAGGCAGGAGAAAAGTGTTTCTAACTGACTACCAGACTGACTCTCGGGGTTGGACTTGGGTGCAGGAGGCTTCCTGGTGGCCCAGTTGGTTCTGATCTGCCTGCCTCCCAGCCACTGGCCGTTCATCTGCTGGATGGCGTTCTCCGCATCCTGTCAATCATCATAAATTACACAGGAAACTCTGATGTTATTAGGAATGAATGCACATACAGTATACTTGTGCATGTACATATATATTAATTATGTGTAAGACATACACGGGCATTCTTACCCATTTGTTAATGAAGGAGATAAACCCATAGCCCTTAGACTTCCCAGTAGCCAGGTCTTTTACCACACGAGCATCGCTGCACACAACAAACATCCAAACCATACATCAATCTCAATCTGATTTCTGAAGAGGTTTACTAAACTGGTTTGTACACACATCACCTCACTAAGGTGTTAAATACGCACGTTCAGAGACGGGAAAAGAAAAACTTGAATTTTAAACAAGAAAAACTTACGATATTTTTCCAAATGGAGCGAAGGCGGCTCTGACGTCCTCTGTGGAGATTTCTGGGCTCAGGTCGCCGACAAAGACATGGAAATGATCTGCATGAGGGGAGACACAGAGTTAACAAGAGCTGAAATACGTTTACATCACGGCTCCTCCATTATGACTGGTCAAAAACTGAACTCCATACTAAAGAGTGGGATAAAGTTTCTATCAACTAGAAATGTTCCCCCTATAAACGTATTTAGAAAAGGTAAATACGTTTATACAAAACTGTTAGTGTTCAAAATGATGTTAAACGTTTAAGAAAGGAGTCTCTAGTGTCACGGTCACTTTTTAATGGCCTACATTGAAGTTTTCAGACATCAGGACTGTAACAGAAATGAGAACAAGAACTATCTTGTTTTGTGAACAATAAACGCTGATAAAGCAAAAATGTTCGCTTGTAATTAATGGATAATTATCGAATAGGTCATGCAGAACAAGCGGGAATTGGGAAGCTAAAACTAAAATATTCTGACTTGAGGTTAATGAGGAGGCATTAATACTTACTGCTTGTGTCTTTCTTCTGGCTGCTTGGCATTGAGGCCCAGTTCACTTTCATGTCCTGTGAGTAACACACAAACAAAAAGAACATCAAGTCCCTCAAAATCACAGCTGGTAATCCTTCTTAAATTTACTGAGAACGGAAACAGACTAATGAAGAAGAAAACAAAAAGAACTCTTTATAAGCAAGAGAAACAGTTCCTGTGTCACTCAAATTGTTAACTTTATTTTACAAATCTAATTTTTTGTTTAAAAAGAAATCATTTCTGCGGAGTAAAAAGGTCTAGAGACTTACAACAGAGTGACATTAACGTGTACTACTCCTCAAACGCCCCTTCATTACCTGTTGAGGATAAAATACTTGCTCTGAATATATTTTTGCTAAGGCATTGCGGAAGAAGTAGTAAAGAAGGCGGGCTGGTATACAAGATGAGGTGTGGTCTGGCAGAGGAACGTTAAATCGGTGGTTCACAACGACGAGATGAGTCGGCAAAATACATGTGTATGTGTAGACATGCATACAAAGCAAGCGTTCGTGATCTCACACACACTCATCATTAATACCACAGGTATGAATCACTATAGACACAAACGTCAAACACTCAACACGCCTGGGCCGATTGGAGCCGTCGAGGCTCCGCCTACGCGCTTTGATTTCAGTGTTTAAAGACGTCCTCTGCTTATATTTCACCTCAAAGCATCAGACCAAATGTCTGGCTCTTTAAACCCTTACAAGATTCAAGGTAAAAAAAAAAAAAAAAAAAAAAGGGAGCCTTGTTAATAGGCAAACAAGTCGCATGACTAACATTCGAGTTAGAAACATGTCTGACATACACAGCTGAAAGGAAAGAGACAAAACAAACATGAAGAATAAAAGTAAAGTGACGAACACGTTTTAAATCAGAGTCCACGCAGAAGAGAATGCGATAATTATTAGAGACAGGTATCACCAAGGACCACCTAAAACGATATCACCATACTGAATTTGTATTGCAACATTCACGTGTCGCTGCGCTCTAAGTCGCACATTTAACCACGCTTATTTCATTAGCGAACAAATGTCCAAGTGCAAATGTAAGGACACCCCCAAATTAGGACTGGGTTTTGTTATTTTTTTTCTTGTTTTTAGGTAAGTCCACTTTACTTACCTGTTGAAGAGGAATCAAAGGAAAACAACAAAGGGAGACAAAAAAATAAATAATGTGGTGGCCAGTCTTTGGTAGTTCGCATTACCTTTCCTAATATTTTGCGTCCGTTCATGGCGGCCAGGGCAGCAGCGGCGTGCATGTGCTCAAAGAACTCCACAAAGCAGTACGGGTCGTTTCCTGCAGTCTGAAATACAAGGAGAAAAAAAAAAAGTTCAAAAAAAAGAAAAGCTACAATTGGGCCAGAATTCTTCAAGAAACATCTGCTAAAGTAATCCTGTGCTCCACTGTAATGACTCTGAAGTGCACTGTTCGATTTGGAGTTCAACGAAGTGAGATCAAAGTTGATGAGAAAACAACGTGTTTGATTAAATAAGTGTCCCTCTCTTATTTCTAGCTCCGCCCCAAAGTTTACAATGGGGTGTGTGCACTCACATCGATGATCATTTTGCAGCTCTTGCAGGGTCCGATCTGGGTAAACACCTGCATGATGAGAGCCTCCGTCACGTCCCTGGAGAGGTTGCCGACGTACCTTTGGAAGGAGGAAGAAAAAAAACAATAAGATAAGAAAAAAATATATGCAAGTTTTTTGTCTGTTTGTTTGTCTGGTTTGAGAAACGCATTTCCTTATAATAAGTGGTTTTGAAACAGAATGTCAAGGAAGGATTGTATACACAGCACTGTGCAAAAGTCTTGACGACCATTTCTTCAAATTGTGCTTCTAAAGCTCCACACTTTCTTGTTTTTGTTATTTTTTTTTAGTCTTGAGAAATAGTTCTCCATGTTCTTTTCAGCCCAGTCCCTAAGCGGTTTCAGAGAAATATTTTTTTTGTTTGTTAAGCCACACAGTGATCTATGAATCATTTGATCATAAACATCTAACTTACGGCATAAACCAGTTAAAAACATGGGCAGATGATGACAAATGATCAGGCCGGTGATTGGTATACTGCTGATGCTGAGTGATTAAAACAGACAAAAGGGGAAATGAGGTTGCTGCTAAAATTGACATTTTTTAAATTGTATCTTTAGGTACTTTGTAGCCTGTTACGGTAAAAAAATTTACCGAATTTCTTTCATTCAATCTACATCATTCAATATGAAGAAAAGGCAGGGGGAACAATTTGATTTCTACAATTTATTAATTTATGATGTACTGTTCGACTTTAACACAACACGATGACATCAAACAAAACAAACAAAACTTTTACATCCAAATGCTCGCTCACTTCAGACCCGTGGCAGCGATACACATTTGAGGAAAGAGATGACACAAAATGAAACGCGAACAAACATGCAGGACGACGCGATCCATCCACGCTATATCCCTGAGCCTCTCTTAAAAACACCAAGTTTGACCAAGATGTCCTCTAGAGATTTCTCAATGAACATAGGATGACTCATTTTTCCAATGGATGAATGATTGCCAGGAAGGAAATTTATTATTCACCAAGTCGTTCAGAGAGCTGAGGAGTTAGAAACCGGGTTGCAGTCTTCATAATTTTTTACCAATGTGATGTTTGCATGTGTTCATGTGCTTGGAATATCTTGAAATAAACTTTGGAAAGTTAACATCTTGGCAAAGAGATGGGAAATAAACCTGTGTAAATGAGTAGTTTTATTTTTTTCCCCACTAATCTCGAAACCTTTTTGGAAATTAACGATCGGGAGGAAACGGACATGATTTCTACAAACAAAGGGAACATGTAAGGACATACACTGAGGGAGAGGAAAAGAATGTGAGGCGTGTGTACTAACCCTCCAAAAAAGTTTTTTTTTTTTTAATGCATTAACTTTTGGGGGGGAGAATGGGAGATGCAGTTAAGCTGCATCTACAATATGCATTTTTTTAAATATCTGTACCGCCTTGTTTGTGTCTAACGCCCTATATTTGCTCCCCATTAATAATCCATGAGGCTTTGATTTTAACTAGAGACAAAAAAAAAAAAGGCAGAAGGAATAGTTTAAAGCATTTAATCACGTATATAAGGCGGATGATCGTGTGCTTGAGCTCTTGATTCGAGTCTCCCTCCATGCTCCAGGCCACACACACAGCCCTGACTGCTGCTGCTGCCACGTTTTCACTCAAACCCCCGGCTAGTCGCGGCCGCACCTCCACCCCGCTCCACGCCGACCTGCCCCACGTTACCCCGTGTGTTACCCCCTGTATAAACCCCATTAGCCTTACTTTAACCCTTTTGAAAAAGCAGAACCCCGAGCGCGAGGGCTAACGGCACAGAAACCGGATCTAGCCGGTTAGCTGACGGCACAAAAACTCAAACAGCCGGCTAGATTTGTGGTAATAGTGAAGCACATAAAAAAAACACAAACAAAACGCAGATTTTATTTTATAATGTTATACGGTGTAAAAACTACCGACAATCAATCGAATTAATAAATCTGACTTAAGAAAAAAAAAAGTTTGCTAGTTGGCTACATTATCTTCCCCGGCTTCACTGCGCTAATTAGCATGCTAACTAGATGAAGCTCATTTCAAAAATTAAACAACAATTTACTTCACTATTTTATTTTGTTTATTTTTAGCAAAAATATTTATATTTTCAATACCAATCATCATCATGTCTAAAAATCTTAACCAGAGACAATTGGTTCGATTCCAAGTCAGTGGCTAATGCTAACGCTAATGATTCTCCGCTACAGCGTGACCAGGTACCGAGCTAGTCAGCTAGCATGAATGCTAGTTCACTTTTATGCTAATTAGTCCGATATACTTACAACGTCTTAGGCTGGTCATCATCCGACATCATGTTGGACAAAAAGCTTCCAAACCTCACCGAATACTTATCTAAATGTGTATTACAAAGCGCAGAGCTGAGTTCGAGAAATTTCTTTTGGTTTCCGTTAAAGAGAAATTACTGGAATAACTTCCTCTAACGTTACTCCAGAAACATCGTTATGACGTTGCAGTATTCGTTCTCGCGAGATTTCGGGTGCGCGAATCTTTATGTGTCGCCAACTAGCGGATTGGAGGATAACGTCACATCAAATAAGAGCGGGATGGATGGATGGATATGCAGGAGAAGGCTAGGGGTGACGTAACAGGTGAGTGAAAGGCAATGATAAGAGTCGTTTAGATTGGGGGGGGGGGGTCACTGATCAGGGAGGAAGTATTCAATGTTTTTAAGAATAAGACTGGAATAGCAGGTCGACTTAAAAGAGGTACTGAGAGGGAACGTGTCGAGAAGAAAGAGTGTGTGGAAGTGCAGGATAAAGCAGACAAAGAGTTTAAGACACAGAACAAGTCAAGACAAGATCAGGGAACGAAGCATTTAAGCCTGGTCTGGAAAATGGCCTTTAAGAGGCTGGGAAAACGAGGGTTGAATGAGACCTCCATGTGGCGCGGCGTTAAACAACAAAGAAGAAGATAGACATGACACTGTGCACAAAGCAAGCTCCAGCAGACTACAAAGTATGAGAATGTATAAACACTTTAAGGGTTTAATGGCAACGCAGATGAACACATACGCAATCATAACTTTTATTTGCAGCATTCAAATTCAAATCAAATTCAAATTCAAATTTTATTTGTCACATACACAAACATACACAGTACAAAATGTAGTGAAATGCATTATACGACTGCCATTGACCCTAAAAGAGAATTAAAGTTTACAAATAAGAAATAAATATAAATAAAAGAATACGATAGAAATTAAATAAAAAAATTAAATTAAACTAGGAAAAAATAGAACTAAAAATAAAAGTAGAAATGTGCTAGGAAAGCACTCATAAGCATTCATAAAAAACATCAACTAATGAACACATTAAACTAAACTGTAAATATAATATTCTTATATTATTATCATCTATACCGCTTTATCCTGTATTTAGGGTTGTGGGGGGGCGGAGCCTATCCCAGGAGGCTTAGGGCATGAAGCAGGGTACACTCTGGACAGGGTGCCAATCCATCGTAGGGCGCACACACACAGACACTCACACACTCATTCACACACTACGGGCAATTTGGGAACGCCAATTAGCCTAACCTGCATGTCTTTGGACTGTGGGAGGAATAATATTCTTTTATTTAATTGTTTATTTATTTTTTGTTTGATTTGTTTTTTTTTTTTTTTTCTTTTTTCCACTTAAAATTGGGTAATGTGCCCTGTTACCTAGAATGAGATTGACAATCCTAGACTATTTTACTAAAAAGTACTATTCACAAAGATTAAACAGATTGGAAAACAATAGCCAGCTTCTTCTTCTTCTTCTTTTTTGCATAAGTAGTTACATCCAGTTGGTTTCCTTACCGCTAACAGTACATCCCACTCTCCCTGATCTTCCCGGCCTCTTAAAGATGACAGTGAGGTGATTGGATGCTTTACATCTCAGTTCCCCCTCATGTCTGTGTTTCCTTCTGGCTCTCCCTTTTAGTTATGCTGTCATAGTTAGTCCTGCCGGAGTCTCTGCTTGCACTCTACAATAAATATACAATCACATTATATGACTGTGACCATAACTAACTGTTATCTTTCCTCTTCTGCTCTCCCCTCTCCTGTTCTCTCTCACACCCTCTCTCTCTCTTTCCCTCTCTCTGTCGAGCTACACATGTCGTTCCTGAGCTGCCAGTGATCCAGACTCCCTCTGCCCTCCGGACCTGTCTGACCCATCCTGGTGCCCCGCTTCTAGTTGGAGATCTTGTCACATGGATGCCCCGTGTGTCTCTTTGGGATGCGTTCGGTGTCCGTCTGGGGACGGGTTCACCCCATCATGAAGACGGTTCTGGCCTCGACTGATGCTGACAGCTGTTTCTCTGAGGACTTGACTCGGCTGCAGTCGCTCGATAGTTCAGGACTGGAATTCCCTACAGGTCTACCTGAGTCTCTAATAACTACCTGGACTCCATATTAACATCAATTAACATCAACTGTTATACTGAACTGCCTGCCCACTAACACACAGTATGAATGCAGATCAATTCCTGCTCTCTGTGTCACCCAGATGAGGATGGGTTCCCTGTTGAGTCTGGTTCCTCTCAAGGTTTCTTCCTATTACAATCTCAGGGAGTTTTTCCTTGCCACTGTCGCTTTCGTCTTGTTCACCAGGGACTATCTGACCATTTTGATTCATACACATTCACATTTCATACAAACCTAAATAATTCTTTTGATTGTGTAAAACTGCTTTGCGCCAATGACAATTGTTAAAAGCGTATCTATACAAATAAAATTGAATTGAATTAAAGATGATTTTCCAGCCTTCCTTAAAAACCTTGAATGCTTTCTTTCCTGATCTTGTCTTGACTTGTTCTGTCTCGAACCCTTCATCTGCTTTAGTACCATTCAGCATCTTTAGCTGGAGTTCTGTAAGTTGCATCACCTTTACCTACAGATCTCTCTCTCCTCACCTTTAAAGCCAACTTTCCAATCCTGTCTTTTCAAAAAATAAAAAAGCAACATTAAATACTCCCTCCCCTGATCAGTGACTCCCCATTCTAAAAGACTTTTAACATTGTCTTCTACTCTTACACTTACTTCCTCACTAGCCAACTTACTCTTTTTATGGTGGAGTACACAGAGAGGAGTTCCTGCCCAGTTGAACAATCACTGTCAATCACAGATGCTACTAAAAGTAATTTCACAATAGTAATTGTCTGTTTGCTTTGATATGAAAAACAGTACAAACTAAATCTATCATTGTCATCAGTGACATGCAGGAAATGTTACGTGCTAAAAGGCAAATAAGTGAAGTGAATGTAATTTCCCTTTCATTATATTTTACTTTCATCACTCTGTCGCAGACGTGTTACTCTGAAACACAGTCACTACTCCCGACTAGATTTTCAGAAATACTTTACAGGTTCAGTGTTTCTTTATTTTCACAGAATTTGATATTAAATCAGCACATATTTCAGACTATTAAAATAAACACTAAAAGTGTTAATGACACCCTAACAGACTCCATATTAACAATATAGTTTCATCCATCCAACTAGGAACCTCTATAATCCAACTAGGGACCGTGGAGGCCAATGCTGATTACTATTGTATTGTTTGTCTTTTTCACCACCGCGGTGGGACCTCCGGTCAACACTCACCCGCGTATTAACACACTACACAACTGTCAGTTAGCCTAATCTGCATGTCTTTAGACTGGGAGGAAACCAGAGTACCCAGAGGAAACCCACCAAACACAAGGAGAACATGCAAGCTCCATGCACACAGACCCTAGGGTGGGAATCGAACCCGAACCCTGGTGGTGCGAGGCCACATCGCTAACCACCACGCCACAGTGTTGCCAACAGTATAGTTAGCATTAATAAATTGCCTCATATTTTGGACCTGGTGACAGTCTGAGAGACAACTTATGTCTATTAATAACTTGTTTACTTGTTTATCTTTTTAATGTCGTTATTAATTGGGTCTTTTTTTGGGTCTATTTGTTCCCTTTGATTTGGAAATGAAGTCACCTCCATATAAAGTCAATAAAGTATGCCTTGGAGGGCGGGGACTACATCCAGTCGCCTCAGAAGAAGCAGCCAATCACTACGAAACAGCGAAAAGAGTCAACCAATCACCACCATCTACCAAAAAAAAAACCCGAGTCAGCCAATCCGCGCTGTGGAGACACCGGCAAAGAGGCGGGTGCAAGGCGTTACAGCGCTGAGAACGTTATAACATGGCGGCGAGAGCAGGAGGGGGCGGGCGGCGTACTCTGGAAAAAAACAAGAATTAACGCTATTTAATGAAGAGTTTTCACATAATTCTTTGTCAGACAGGTTGGTATATTCCCCCAGAGTTTGTTTAATACGATGTTGGTTATCAGTTTGTCCGATATGTGTTTATTTTAACGTCAAATTCGAGTCGTGCATCTTTGCCTGTTGGTTAGTGTGTGGCCGAGTCCCAAATGGCTACCTAATGTATATTCACTGCGCCCTTCGTAGCATGTGTAAACCGTTATATTTCAAATAATGTAAGTGTACTTATTGAGGGAAGGCGCGATTTTGGACGCACCCCGAGCTAGGTTCATGCTAGGTTTGCAAGTGGAGGGATGATGGTGCTGAAATGAGCAGGATGTGTTTGTTTTATGACTATTTTGTAAATGGTAAAGTTGCTTCTGTGGTAATTTTACTTAATGTAAAGTGTTGTTTTTTTATGGAGGTGAATAATGAACAACAAAGAAAAATATAATGTATTAAAAATGTTCATAGGTTAGTTTGTGACTTGTAAGTAAAATAAAATAGTTAGTGGTGGTATTTCAGTTAAAAGGAATCTGCATTTTTGGGAAATAAGTAAACCAGCAGGGATTATGAGTAGCGTAAACTTTTTAATATCAGGTTTTATAATTGTGTAAATGTTACAATGGACTGTCTAATGTCTTTTTATTTTTTTAACACATTTTATCGCCCTTTATTTCTTGTGTCCTCAGTTTGCCGCCGTTTCCGAGGATGGACCGAGTTTAGACGTGGGCAAAGGTTTAAGCTGAATGCATTGTGATTTCCAATAATTGAGACAGTGATTTCTAAAAAGCTGTCTACATTAATGAAAAGAACAATGTAGTCGGCTTAGCGTGCTCAAGCAACCGAGTGTATACATCTGTCTGGTGTGTTTTAGGTGTGTCTTTGGGCTTTGATTAATTTTTAGCACTTAGCAGCTAAGATAGGCAGATTTCTTTTCTTTTAAAGCAGGGTTAGTTGTTATATTTATACGTATTATTATTATTATTATTATTATTATTATTGTCAATTTTAATAATTGGATGATGGATGTCAGTGAGTTTGTGCCTCCTCTCCCACTGGAGCCTCCTGATGACGAAATGTCAGGAAGCGGTAAATGTAAAGCTCCTCCACCACCTCCCCTGCAAACGTCCAGTGACGCCGAGGAAATGGACGTTAGCTCCGGCGGTGATGGACCCTCGCTCGCGCCGGCTGACGATGCTGACGTTCCGCTCCTCACCAAGGGCTCGTCCGCTTTTAGCGTTCATGCGTCGCATGGCGACCCGTGCCCAGGCACCGGGCGTCACGCTACCCCCGTCACCTCCTTCCTCCCTGACCTTAGACTCCTCCGAGACGTTAAGATCAGCATCAGCTTCGGAGGAGACGCCGGCAGCAGCAAGGGCAAAGACAGGAAGGTGCTGTACACAGGACAGGGTCAGATAGATGAGCAGGAGATAGAGAACGGAAACGTGCAAGGAGGTAGTGCGGGAGAGGGGACGGGGCAGGGGGACACGAGTGTAGAAACCGAGGCTGAACAGGAGAACAAGGTGGAGTTCGCCGTGCTGGACGAGCTGGAGGACTTTAGCGAGAACTTTCTGGAGGCGGAGGACGGCGAGGAGAACGAGTACACGCCCGAGATGATTGTGCAGCAGCAGCAGGCCAACGACGAGGACCACGTTTACTCCTACGAGGTGTGTGTGTGTGTGTGTTTTATTACGCAACTGTCATGTTTAATGACGTTCTTCTTGCTGAAGGATGAGATTTTTTTTATCTATTTATTAAAAAATTAGGAAAATCTAAATCTTAAAAGAGTCAAAGTGCGCAAGGGGTGTACTTTAAAATGTTATACATGTTTTGAGAAGTATGTTAGGAGACACATTTTAGACTAACCTTGTTCTAAATTATTAACATCTTTTTCCATTTTCTTATTCAGCGTTGAAGACGCAGCTTTAAAGTTTTTCTTTAATAAGTTTTTTCCTTTTTTGTAAATGAATTTCACATTTAATTCTGCCCCCTAGTGGTCATAACCACGTCAAAAACCTTACTGACGTCAGTTCTGCAAACTCCGGATGGATTGTAAATTGTGATCATGTATAGGTTGTCCCCGACTTACAAACACCCGAGGTACGAATTTTTTGCAGATACGAACGGACCACGGTTCTATGAACATTCATAGATGCGAACAAATCACAAGCTCATTGTACATCACAAGTATTGTACAAAAAAAATACACTGCAGTCAATATTTTGTATATTTTTTTCCCCCCTGATTAGTCGTGTCCAATTCCTTCCCGTCACTAGGGGGGGCTCCCACATTAAGGCTACTACTATGGTGTCCTCTGAACCACGTGACACCAGCCGACCTCTTTTTTTCGAACTGCTCGCTTACGCGCTGTCGGGGTATCTGCTCCCTCCGCGTGCACGAGCTCACAGACTCCCCGAATGGCGTAGAGCTGTGATTAATGTGGGAGCACTAAGTACTTCTCATCCCTCCCCGCTGAGAGAGCTCTTTTTAGACCTCCGGCTGTGAGGGGTAACAGCATCACCCGGGAACCGAACCAGCGATCTTTGGACTTTACCACTGCGCCACTCGGAGGTGGTCAACATTTACCTCACCAGTTTCAACGAATCAGTCCGGGAGCACGATGATGGAAATGTCTGTCCTGTAAAGCTGATGGTGAATAACCCTAATTTCAGAAAATCCTTATCAAAGCAGAGTTCACAGTCCAATACAGTGGAAAACAGCTCTGAGACAAAATGACATCCTGGATTGCCATCTCGATTTAAAGATGCAGAGATGACGCACTTACATTTGACGTGTGTGAGATTCATTTCCTTAGGCATGGTTATGGTTTTGGCCACATATTGTCAGTGTGGGGAAAGGGGCCAGAGATTTAGTCAAGTGGATTGGTATGCTTTATATTGTATATTCGTGTACAAGACTCACTTTGTCGGACTTAAAAGCAAAACCGACTTAGAAACATGCTCCTTTGATGGAACTCATTCGTAAGTCGGGGATTACCTGTACATTATTTGTTTTTTGCCCCGGTGTGCCCCGAGCACACGCCGGCTCCACTCCGTGATCGTCTCTAACGGCTCTACTTTTTCAGGACGACTTTGACAATGATGTTGATGCGCTGCTAGAGGAAGGCATGCCGGTGCCCAAGAAGATGCGCCTGGCTGAGGATAAATATGCAGCAGACAGCGATCATCAGTCTGACACGGAGCAGGGGGTCCAGCCCATGATCACCAAAATAAAGACTGTTCTCAAGAGTAAGTTTCTTTCTCTCTCTCTCTCCCTCTAGTATACAGTCTGATTATAAATCATAGCGTAATTGTACATGTGTGCAAGTAAAATAAGTGTTAAAGATGAAGCGTTTTGCGTTCTCGGTTGCAGGTCGAGGGCGCCCACCTACAGAGCCTCTTCCTGACGGGTGGATCATGACATTCCATAACTCCGGCATTCCAGTCTACCTCCACCGGGAGACCCGAGTCGTTACCTGGTCCAGACCGTACTTCCTTGGGACTGGAAGCATCAGGGTACACGCCGCGTCATAAGAACGACAGATTCGATTAAAACTGTAGGGTGCTAAAACTTTCAAAAACCTTTTTCTCCTTTTTCTTTCTCCTTTAAAATGCATGTGTGTTGCAGAAACACGATCCTCCTACCAGTAGCATCCCCTGTTTGCACTACAAGAAGATGAAGGAGCATGAAGAGCGGGAGCAGAATGGAGAAGTGACGCCCAACGTATCTCCCGTAAAACTCGGCGAGGAGGGAGAACCTCAGGAGAGAACCGAAGAGCCCGACTCCACCGCTCCTGAGGGGACATGTGAGGGGTCCAGCCCGGACACGATGGACAACCAGCCCGAGGGAAAAGAAGGCCACGGGGGCGAGATGGCGCAGGGGGCACTGGGGCAGGTCAAAGCCAAGGTGGAGGTGTGCAAGGATGAGTCTGTTGGTAAGTGATGAAGATATCACGTACGCAGTGTTGTTGAATGGACCCGTGAGCTTTTACTTCATCCCTTTTAGCCTGGTTTCTGATTTTGGATTACGTGATGTGACACAACCTTCTGCTTCCCTCCAGACATCGAGGAGTTTCGCGGCTACCTGGAGAAGCGCTTCGACTTCGAGCAAGTGACGGTGAAGAAGTTCCGCACGTGGGCGGAGCGACGCCAGTTCAACAGGGACATGAAGAGGAAGCAGGCGGAGTCAGAGAGGCCCATCCTCCCAGCCAATCAGAAGCTCATCACGCTCTCGGTGCAGGACGCGCCCACCAAGAAAGGTGAAAAGGAAGCTCTGGGGTTAGTTAGGTTCGTTTTTCAGGGATTGATTTAATGTTTGATTGACACAGAAATCATAATCACATCTTACACCAGATTTGTAATTAGATTGAGGTCTGCACTTTGACCTAACACACGTTTGGGGTTTAAGCCATTCCATTGTCCATTGCCGAGATCATCCGAGATTATAAGATCATGACACTACCATCACCGTGCTTCACACTTTCGATGAGTAGTGATGCAGTGCTGGGGGTCAATACTTTTGCAAGACACTCATATCGCTGTCTTCATGTCGTCTACTTTTAGAGTTCGTCATCAACCCTAATGGAAAGTCAGAGGTTTGCATCCTACATGAATATATGCAACGCGTACTCAAGGTCCGACCAGTTTACAACTTTTTTGAATGTGGTAAGTGTGTGTGTGTGTGTGTGTGTGTGTGATTGCACCATTACCGTTTGTGTAGTTTGTGCAAAGTGCTAACGTCTGGATTATTCTTTATTATTATTTTTCCCCTTCAGAAAACCCAAGTGAACCCTTCGGAGCTTCGGTTATTATAGACGGAGTCACGTACGGCACGGGAACAGCGAGTAGCAAAAAACTCGCCAAGAATAAAGCTGGTATTTTATTTTTCTATATATATTTTTTTTTATTATTCATCCACTCGAGATGTATTAGTACAAGCGAAGCAGACGAACACAAAACATGCTCAACATTGTTGATGTACTTTGCGCTGTAAGGGCTTTTCTGTTAAGAGTGCAAATATTCCATTGTTTATGCTTTTAGATTTATTTATTTTTCTTCCTTGTGCCACACTATAGCACTGTTGATTGATTTGCTTTGATTTTGTAAAACAGCACCACTAGCGTTACTGCATCCTTTTTTTTTTTTTTAATAGGTTACCGTTTCTATAGTAACAGAAACTCACACAGCAGATACACTATTATGTTGAATTTTCTTTAAGGATGGTTCTAAAGTTGTTCTTACCTTTTAAGAGAGATTAAATGAGAGGCTAAATGTTTATAGCTGCTATAACATAAGAACGTACAGGAGCTAAACTAATTTCACAACATTAAATAAAAAGATACATTTTATTATATGATAATTTAAAGTGTGTAATGTCTGGACAAATCGCTATGGCTTAAGAGTAATAGGACTAATTTTATTCCTTAAGAGGAATAAAACCACTGTTCCACTTGACACACGTGAGGGTTGTTCTTTTCCTGTATGCTGAGTTTTTGTCCTGGTCTCTGTGATGCAGCTCGAGCCACACTGGAGATCCTCATCCCTGACTTCGTGAAGCAGACGGCTGAGGAGAAGCCAGTCGAAGGAGACGAACTAGAGGTACGCAGACGCCGAGCCCCACCCCTACCCCGTGCCCACGCTGTTTATTTAATCTCTATGTAAAAGTTCTGATCAGCTGTTCACGTTTCCTCCTCAGTATTTTAACCATATCAGTATTGAAGACTCGCGAGTGTATGAACTGACCAACAAAGCAGGCTTACTGTCACCTTACCAGATCCTTCACGAGTGCCTTAAGAGGTAGGACGTTACTCCGGAGTTGAAATTTTATATATTCTCGGAGAGTGGAGCTGTTTATAATTTTTTTCCTGTGCGGCTACAGAAATCATGGGATGGGAGACACCAGCATCAAGTTCGAGGTCATCCCGGGGAAGAACCAGAAGAGCGAGTACGTGATGACGTGCGGGAAACACAGCGTGCGCGGGTGGTGTAAGTGTTCACACAGACGTCTGCACTGTCTCGAGTGAGACGGCTCCTTCATTTCTGTGTAGGGAAATGATTTAGATTGCTGGATTCTGATTGGTCAGAAGGTGTCGATCGCTGTGGCCTCGTCTTCAGCCACCTGTACGAATTGTTTTTAGAATTCCTGGTCCTGAGTTGTCATAGTAACGATGCTATTTATAAATAGACGTGGTGAAGAGCTTCACAGATTTAGCCAGAAGTGAAACGATGACAAACGGCGAACGCCACGGTGTTCTCAAGTCCGATTGGTCGGACGGTGTTGCTTAATTTTCTAGCCGCAGGATTGTTTTAATGTCATCATTTTGACACCTTATTTTATCCATATTGTGGGGTTTTATGTAAAAAGGAAAAGGTTTGTTTAACTTGGAAGGTATGGAAGGAGTCTCCAGTTCCAGTTTTAAAAATCGCCATCTTCAGGACAGAGCAGGTTCAGGGTTGTTTGCTGTTTTGTCTTTTTCAGGGAGTATAAAACAGAGTCTGTTGAGGGAACGGATGTTTATAGCTACTATAACGTTAGAAATAACGTGGACTAACAGTATGACGTGTCAATTGAGACGAATGAAGAGGAGGAGTCACGGTCTTTACCACGCAGCTGATTAATCTTCTCTAACACTGACGTTTTTATTCCTCATCACGCCACACTGTAGTTGATTATTTTCCCTATAACACCACGACACACAGCAGTTTATTATTTTTTTTTAAAGATTCTGATTCAACATGATTATAATGCAACATGGTTTGCTCTCTGAAGGTAAAAACAAGAGAGTGGGTAAACAGCTGGCGTCTCAGAAGATTCTCCAGATGTTGCACCCTCACGTGAAGAACTGGGGCTCTCTCCTGCGCATGTACGGCAGAGAGAACAACAAGATGGTGAAAAAGGTATCAGACAAATCTGTGAACGTATAGAATAAATTGGGAGACATACGTGCGTGTGTGTGTGATTTCTATTTTTTTGTTTGTTTGTTTTTAAAAGGAAAATTCCGACAAGAGCGTGATCGAGCTGCAGCAGTACGCCAAAAAGAACAAACCCAACCTCCACATTCTGAACAAACTCCAGGAGGAGATGAGGAAACTGGCTAAAGAGAGGGTAAGACCCACACATTTACCCTTACACAAAGTATTGGCACCCTCCACTTCTTTCCAGCACCAGGCAGCTGTGGTTGTTTTCTTAGTACAGCCATGACAATGGTCTAGCCGTCTAAACACACATTCACATTCTCACACACGCCACATCACTAACATCTGCTCTCTACATAACCACGCCCCCTCCCCCTCCCCACCCTGTCACAATAAACTGATAAAAACGATGACGATCCATATAAAAAAAAAATAAACTTCTCCTTTATGTTTCTGTTCCCAGGAGGAGACGAGAAAAAAGCCCAAAATGACGGTGGTGGAGTCGGCTCAGCCCGGCAGCGAGCCCCTGTGCACCGTCGACGTCTAGCGAAACCTTCGCCGACCCGCTCACTCGTACTGAAGATCCATATCTATACTTAAAAAAAAAAAAAAAAAAAAAAGGCACTGAAGGTCACCTCATCTGAAGGTCACACGTGAATAAATTATGCAGTCAGCGCGATAAAGGCAATACCAGCTCCGATTCGTCACCGACACGAGGGTTCAGTTTGCCCCGAACCTCCGTTCAATCCGAATCTAATCTAATCCGATGCACTAACGGTTGACGAGACGAAACGTCATCGTACACGTCCTGATGCATTCTTTATATACGAAACCTGTCACGTATTTTCCTATTCATGAAGCAAGTAACCACGTGGTGTCTGAATGCTCACGTTTGTGAATTTTAAACGTCGTGGCTGCTTTTTTAATTATTATTATTATTATTATTATTAATAATATATAATTATAGTTGATTTGATTTAATAAAGGTTTTCCTGTTGGACATTTCATTCCATATTTGTATATGAAAACAAAAAATAGTACAGACTTCGGCTGGTTCCCCCCAGGAGTCAAGAGAGCTGTACGATGGTACGATGTGAATTATTTTTATTTTCTTAAATTTAAGCGACACTCAAATTTCAATTTTTTTTTTTTAAATAAGGGCGGGAGAGCGAGCCCTCTGATCTGCCAACCTCTACACCTTTTGCATCAGCGTGCACTTGTTCCTCAAAAAACTGATTTTAAAAAGTTTTTTGTTTCTTTTTTTTCCTCCCTCCCCCCCTTCAATTAAAATGAATCTGATAAAATGGACCACTGAAAGTGTCCATTAAAGTTCTGATAATAAGTGACGCCACGTAGTAGCCCCACCCATTTTTTAATTTTTTTCGTTAACTGTTTCAAGTTACTTTAAATCATGTGTTGTTGGTTTTAAAAGAAAAGTGTGCGACTGGAGAGAGTAAGACTCCTAAGCCTGCCAGGAGTAAAAGCAGAATATTACGAGCTGCTTATTGTAAAATAAAGTCTATGAGCGAACATGAGGGACGTCCTGAACGTTGTGCGTGAGAGGGGTGTGGCCAAAACTATCAAAGCAAAACAAACCTTGATCAATATGAGCTTTAAAAGAAGTACAGACGAGCTTTCTTGCCTGCACAATTTAATTGCTTTACGTGATCATTTTTTCTTCTTTTTTTTTTTTTAAAGTAGCAAGCTCGTATGAGGGAGAATGGAAGCGTGAACACACCGTGCTGTGTCCTGATCAAGCGTAACTTTAGTTCTTATCAAACCAAATTAAAAACATTCAAAAGTTATAGAGAGTTAAATAATCCACACAACTGTCAGGTTTTCCCCAAACTGATAGAAGATCACGAGGTGTTCTTCTCCTGCTGGTTTTTTTCCTTTTTTTAGTTCATTATTTATTGAAACTATTGAAGATAGACTAAATCTGAAAGTACAGGTAACTGGTTCGGAATTCAGTTTTTTTTTTTTTTTTTCACATCCAGATACACTACACTCACATAGTGCAGCGAACACTCAGCATGGTGTCCAAATCACTGCCTTAGTGTCTCCTGACTCCTGCACGCTCTGTTTCTGTGCACCGGTTTGGTAGATCAAGAAACGGATCTGAGACGCAGGTCATAACTACAGCAGAAAGTTTTACTTTCTCTTTTTTTCTTTTTTCTTTTTTAAGTAGAGTTCGACCTGATGGGAAACAAATGTCTGGGATGTAAAGTCCGTCAACGCTTTTAATCAACACAGGAAACCAAGCGCAGGGGGGATATGTTTGCTTTTTACTCACTTGTGTGCTACGTTTATACGTTTGCTGATCTAAATGAATTGTTCCGTCATGATGTGTATAAATAATAGATTTGTCGTTTACAAAAGAGGTGAAGGTTTGGGGTCAGGGGCGTTTGTGACGTCCATCCGGGGGTCACAACCCAGTACACAGGACACTGGGGTTTAGTCCTAAATAAAACCCATTAGAAGTATAAATTCGAGCCAATTCTCAAATGATCATTGAGTGGAAAAACTGATCACGACCAACATTCAGCTCGGGCCAGAGATAATTTCCTCCTGTAGTGCAGCGGCTGGCTCTAATTAAAACAATAAAAATCAGGTGGTTCTAGTCCATCTCGTTAGTTTAAAATATTGTTCATATGAGCTGATATGAGGAACAACGTGTTCAGGTTGTTCAAGACTGAACAGCCACCGCTTTCTTCTCCTTCAGTCTGAGACCAGAGCGTGCCATGAGCTTATGTTTAGTTTTTGTTAGTTTTGGCAGGATTATCACATATCAGCGAGAAACAAGTGCTGCTCGAACCAAGGATCTTGCTTTTCCTTTTAGCCTTTAGCACTGCAGAGGAACCACAAGCACAAGGGCTTGGAGAGTGGTGTGCTTCTCTTACTGAAAGACTTTTTAAAGAGTTTAAAGAAGTAGAGATGACAATAATAATAATAATAATAAAGATCCGAGAGATCAGCGCTTGCGTTCTGTGCCATTTCTCACGTAGGAAACTAAGTTGAAGCTACCTAGTCGTGTATTTGCTGTGGAGTGAGAATATAATCTGCTGTTTCCAGCATGAGTTTAAGTTCAGCGACTCGAATGTAAAGTGTGTGTGTTTAGTACTTTTTTTACTGCATTGTGACTGTATGCATTTACTTATTTCTGAAAACGGAAAAGACAAAAAGGTAGCCAATGTACCTTGTTTAAAAAAAAAAAAAAAAGACGACTATAAAGTGTATAGAGAAGATACGAACCAAAGCTTAACGTCTTATGCAGTTTTATAGTTGTAGATCACTTTAAGATATTTCTGTTAAACATTTCTCTGTGGGATTTTTTTGCGTATATATGGAGACATGAAGGGGGAAAAAAAAAAAACTACACACTGTTGTTCCAGCAGTTATTGCGAAGTGTTTTTTCCTTTTTGCTTTATCTGAATGTTTACTGTGTGTGAGCACAAAGATGCCGCCGCCGCTTCGAGAACGTGCTGCTGCTGCTTTTCCTTCATCACATCTACGCTTCACTACTTGTCCCGTGTGTGTGTTTGTTCACTGTGAAGAAAATCACGAGCAACCTTTTCACCCACGCTGTTGTTTATTTCATTTCTTTTTTCGGTTTGAAACAACGCTGCCTAAAAATAAAAACATTAAAACTGAATTCATTATGTGACTTTGATAATCGCTAAATAACGGTGATTTCTTTATGCAAATGAATAAATGTGTCATGACCGTAACCAGATGTTTGTCATTCTTTATTTGTGAGTCGTTTCAGTTTTCAATGTACAGTCAGAAAATTAAAGCGGCAATATGTATCTTAATTATTGTAATAAAAACGCAAATGCCTTCACTGAGACTGTACAACTTTTACACAAGTGAAAATGAAAAAAAAGGCGGAGCTAATTTATGGATCAGAAAACAGGATTGTGTTTGCACTTTTTAAAGGTTTTAAAAAATAACTTTGCCTTTAGAATGTTATGAGCTGCTCGTTATTAGCGAGACTTGTGAGAAACCGCTAGCATTAGCTTCAGTTCTCGGCGTTGTTGGTGCTGGATCCGTAGTCGACCCTCTCGAACAGCAGGATGGTCTCACAGTGCATGGTCTGAGGGAACAAGTCCACGGCCATCGCTCGCACCGGGCGGAACGGCGCACCGCGAACACGGTTAGATGGAGCTCTACAGAGACTAGGGGGAGGGACAAACGATAAGAGATTAGTGCTGATAGTAACTTCACCTGTCCTGCAAAAGTTAAAATATAAAAAAGTTAAATGAATGAGTTAAATACTGAAGCTGGGTGATTTAACAGTTTACCACAATAAAATTATATTTACCAGATGCTTTTCTCACAGTATATCAGGGATATGAGCACTTGAGACATATTTACTATACAATTGAACTTTGGACTGCCAGACTAATGCATTCTGGAAGTGTGCTCGTATATCAAAACACTTATATATCAAAGCGAATTTCCCCCATAAGAAATGATGGAAACCTGGACAATTTGTTCCACAACCTGGACATATTCATAGAAAAATAGACCAAGTACAGGAAACAATAGAACTCTTTTTGCTCATCTTGCAAAACAAGATTTCCAAGGCTCACATTTATTATACTTATAATATTGATGATAACATTTACTACACTTACATGTTTACTATATATATATATATATATATATATATGTGACATTTATTAAAATCAAGATATTCACTATACTTATAGCATTTACAACGTTTACTAAAGTTATTTACTTATATTTACTTCTCTTATGGTGTGTACAGTACCTGCGTTATATCACATTTATGATACTTACAATAAGTATTACTTTATTTAGGTTTTATTCATTACAAGTAAAACATTATTATGTTATATAAAAATATTTTTATAAGGTTTATTTAACATTTACAGGTGATGTGAAAAAGTATTCGCTCTCTTCCTGCTTTATTTATTACTTTCTTTCTTTTTGCATCAAAACATTTTTAATTGCATTTGTTGATGTCAAGGGCGGCACAACCACTTACTTTTTTCACCAGGTGGGTTTGGGCAACTTTTTATCCCCCCACTTTATAAATGAAATCATCATTTAAAAGCTGTATTTTGTATTTACTCAGGTTATCTTAGTGTAATATTAAAGTTTCTTTGATGATCTCAATCATCAAATATGGAGTACATTTTTTATTTAAAAATCAGGAAGGGGCAAATACTTTTTCACAGCACTGTGTAAAGGGAAATCGAAACTGCAATTTGTATTAAAATGTCTGATGTTTAAAAATTTGAGATGCGTGATTTCATACATTATTATAATTTTTTTAAACTATTACTGTTATCCACAGTCTCACCCAAAAAAGGAAAAAAGAAGTGTCGAATTATTGGGCTGCGTCGCATCGACACGTCGCAGAAAAAGTGCACTTGCTTATTAACACTTTTGATCATACAGACAAGCAGCAGTGCATTATGGGTAACCCTGTACAGTAAATGAACACTGATGAGTGTTTACTGACTCGATGAAGTTGTTCATGGCCGCTTTGGCGTTACAGGCGACGTACACCAGCCGCTTCAGATGCTCCGCCCGTCTGATCGCCAAAATCACCTTGGAATCTGGACAGAAATGAAATCGAATCATCAAGGACATTGCAAAATATACAAATTGTGTTTAAACATTCTGAATATAGATATAAATGTATTACATCATATTTCTCCTTCGCTCACATTTCTGTTAACTTGTACACCACAAGAGGGCGCACTTACAGCTCAGGGCTGTACTGGCTGTTTAAAATGGATTTTAAGATTTCAAAATGTTTTTAAATTAAATAAAAAGTCAATAACTGAGAGACTGGAATATAAAGGCTGCTGTGGGAAAATAATCAGTGACGATGTGCTAAGTTTTTACTATAAAGAGCGTTTTACTCGTTACATATGACTCTTAATTATACACTTGGTGTGTTTTTGATGATGATGATGATGATGATGATCTGTAGTTCTTACGCAGTCCCGCTCTTGGAGGATCGACAATAGCAGTAACGTTAGGAGACACAACAGCGTTGAGTATGGTGGGGAAAATGTCCTCCGCTTTACCACAGTGAAACTCCACGTTGGTCAACCCTGACACACACACACACACACACACACAGTTTTAAAAGTGAATTCCCGGACCCTTGTTATCCAACATGACGAGCTCAATCACGTTACCGTTAGCTTGTGCGTTCACTTTAGCGTCCTCCACCGCCTCCTGACACAACTCGATTCCTATCACCTTCCTCACTCGCTAACACACACACACACACACACACACACACATATATATATATAGAAATGTTATATATTACTCATAAGGAAGAGAGAGAAAAAAAAAAAAAAACAGAAGAGAGAAAGCAGAAACTTCTTTAAGCTTTATGTCCAAGTTGGAAACTTCAGTACAAACAAAAAGAAATAAATATATTGGCACCCTGTTACTAATGAATCTGTTACTGTTATACTGAATTATTGGGATTCAGCGTACGATTCTACACAGAGTGCTGTTATTAGTGAGAGTGTGTGTGTCAGTCACGGTGTGTGTACCTTGGCCAGAGAGATGCCGATGGTTCCTGTCCCACAGCACACATCCAGCACGGTGCTGTCCCGGTCGAGCTGAGCCCACTCACCTACAGACGAGTACAGAACCTCTGCTGCCAGAGTGTTCGTCTGTGCAGAGAGAGACACAACAATCAACCCAGACGTCCTGAATCAGCACCATAAGGTCCGAGGCATAACTGGCCGACACCCTAATGAACAGCAATCCCAAGAAGACGTGTGTAATAACGTGACACCAGAATGAAAGAATAGCCGCACACTCGTCCCTGTACATCTCCGTTATTCCTACAAGTACGCGTGTCTCGCTCCAATTCCAAACCGGCTGTTTCAGTGTCTGTACAGAGTTCATCACTCGCTCATGTAGTAAGGAGTTGGACGTTTACCTGGAAGAAGGAGTGAGGAGACACGCGGAACCTGAGGCCGAGCAGCTCCTCGTGGATCCACGCCTCACCGGCCACCTGCTCACAGGCCAAATCATCCGTCCCTGCAGACGTCCTGCTCCACAACAGGACATCATTATACACACAAAGACACACGAAGACATGCACACAGCTGACGAGTGTCTGTCACCGTCACCATCACCCCTGTACGTTCTAGGAAAGAATTTTCACCTCTGTCCCATTCTCACAAAGTGCAGAGACGTCACTCCGCTGTCCTTCCCGTCTCCATCTGTAAAGTAGTGTCTCAGGGACTCCTTCAGAGACGCCAGCTCGTCCTCCGACAGTTTCTACGGCAGCAGAAAATCATTAATCATCACCAAATAACTTCAGAAACTTAACATGTTCTCTAACACAGACGACAGAATATATCAGTGTGTGAGTGTAATATGTTTAACAGCCAATCAGATGAGTTCAAAAACATCTTTTTCTTCGTATTAAAGGTTTAATGAAGCCTCTTGTTTTCCAAAATGTTACATCCTACTTACTTAATAATATTTTTTATGATAATTATTTGCTTGATTATGTTTTTATTATTCTCCTTTAATAATATCTAATTATAATTTATTACAATTATACATTTTAGAATTATTTATTTTATATAATTTTATACTATAATAATAAATAATTACTATCTGAGATGTAAAAAATAAATATTAAATTAAATAAAAATCCTTTTTTTTCATCACCAAAACAATAACATTTGATTATTATTATAGAATTATAATAAATAATAATTAGCTTTTATTTATAAAAAGAAGAGGGAAAAATCATAAAAAATAATCCAACAAATTGTAAAGATTTAAAACCAATTTAAACATTTTTATGAGATGATTAAAATCCTAAATCTGAACTTTTTTAAATATTTGTTAATAAACGACGGAGCAGTTTGTGATTATAATAAAAACGTTTGTCAGTTTATTCTTTAACTATTTTATTGTATTCAGACGTGTAAAAGTAAAAATCTTGAGTGTGTGTGTGTGAGTGTGTGTGTGAGACCTGTGGATGGAAGAAGACGATGGCCATGATCTCTCCGGTTCTGCTGGTGCGGACCGTAAGCTGCCTCCAGTGACCTTCATACGTCTCTGGACTGTACACGTCATACGGGGTCGTCCTGTACACACACACACACACACACACACACACAGAGTATACACTGGTTAATGTCTGCATCAGTGTGTGTTGTTTTTAATGCAGCTTTAAAGAGCTTGTGTGAGATAAAGACCTGATGTAGTTCTGGAAGGCGAGGACAACGCGCTTGGCCCCTGCAGGGACGTGGACGGTGTCTGAGGGACTCACCACGGCGCACGAGCCTCCTTTATACTTCCCCAAGCGAAACCCCACCGTCTTGTCCTCTCCGTCGGCTCCGGCGCCGATCACAAACTCACACTTGTTCCTGTACTCCGTCTGCACCGCACACACACACACACACACGTCTTTGTGTTAGGAAAGCAGGCGAGTGTGTGTGTGTGTGTGTGTGTGATGATCAGTCAGCTGTTACCTGCACTGGTGAGGGTCTGATGGGTTCGAGGGGACAACACACACCTCTGTTCTTCTCCTTCTGCACAAACAGCCACGGCAGCATGGCTTTATTACTGTTCCCTATCTCCCTACACACACACACACACACACACACACACACACACACACACACACAGGAATCAGAGCAGACAAAACAGATTTTGATTCATGAACTATTAATGAGTTGTTTTTTTATGATTTTTGTTTGGTTTATTAAATCATTAATAGAGCAGATTAAAGACTTCAATTTGATTTGAGCAATTATTAGTATTTAATATAATTAAACCACAGCATTTATTTCTTATCAGTTTTTATTTACAAATAAAACCAATTTCAGCTTTCAGGCTCATCAGGATTTATTGAAAAGTAATTTTTAAACTTATTTTTTAAACCTATTTGACTATATTTTAACAGTTACATGCATTTTTAAAAGTAGTGATCTTTATTTTTATTTATTTACATTTTAAAAATATATATTTTTTGACAAAAATTTCAGACAAAAATATATATTTCTTGTAAACATATAATATTGCTTTATTCATCTTGTGATTACATTTATTATTTATTACTTTTCTATTAAGATAAAAAATATTGCATTCATTTTAAATATAAAATACTAGTTAAAGTTAAAGCGTATATTAAGTTTATATTATCTTAATATATATTATATTAATGTAAATTATATTTTATGTATATAGAATTGCTTATTGTTTAATTTAAATGTGTTATTTTAAAATACATTTTAATGTTACATCTTTTATATTTATTTAACATTTAATTATTAATAAACTAACAAGCTTATTTAATTTCAAAACAATTACTTTTCGAAGCAAGTTATCATGATTTTATTTTTAAATCTTTAATTTTAAGTTAATTGTTACTAGTTAAACATTCAGTGTAATAGCTTTATTATTTGTTTTTCCTTTTTTAATTCATGATTTTTAGTCACTGTTATTTCTATAATTTATAAATTAAACATGTTTACATTTTTAGTAATAAAATCCATTTAAATCAGGGGAATGTTATGTTCTGTTTGTTTATTATTTTTATGCAGAATTCACGACGCTTTATTCTGAATTGTTTTATATTTAAAGAATAAAGAGCAGCAGATGATTAAAGTCTAATAGAAGTGAGACTGAAGTGAGACCGTGTGAGCGTGTGCAGGACTGCCTCCACCTCCCGCTCCTTCCTCTGGAGCTGCTCTTGGTACGGGACCTGCCACAGCGGCGTGACCGCGTTGGCAATCTGGACGGATAGAGGTTCGTCCTCGGCGCCGTCGTGTCCCTCGGCAGGACGTTTGGACGCGGGCTGTCCTCCGTCCGCCGCCTCTTCGTCCTGCCTGCGCTTCCTGAGGAGGGGGTCGGCTTTGGGCTTGGCCAGTCGTACGCTCAGGACCTTCCCCTTCCAGTGCACACCGTGGACAAGCTTCATGGCCTTGTCCCTGTCCTCCTGCACACACACACACACACAGTTTATTAAAACCCATGTTGTTAATAAAGGCTACGATCTAAAGACGTGAATCAAACAGAACCTGGTTTTTGAAGGTGACGAAGGCGCAGTTCTGCTTCCCCATCAGCTTGATCTTGTGTGGGTTCAGCCCGTGTTTGGTCAGGAACTTCTTCAGGTCGTTGAAGCCGATGTACTTGGGCAGGTTCTGGATCTCCACCTTGAAGATCTCGGAGGTGAACAGATCCTCCTTGATGTAGCGGTAGACATCAGAGTTGCTGCGTTCCTTGCGTTCCTCTCCTTCGTTCTTACTTTCTGACGCAGGTTCGTCCTCCTGTTTCGTCTCAGGCTGGATGCCGGACTCTTCCGCAGGGATTGGGGCGTCGTTCGGGACGGAGGAGTCGGCGCTCACGTCCGCCATAACCACCTGAGTGCTGGACTGAACTGCAGGGTTTGTTGTTGATGTTGTTTTTACATGTTGACACATAAATGTGCATTTTAGTCTTACTACAATAACAGCACAGGAATCATCATCTACCAAAACATGTTATATTATACACTTACAACATAAAACCCAAGAGTCCTCACTCACCTGTGTTAAAGTGTACTGCAGTAATAACTGTTATAAGGATGGAAATGATAACAAACAGGATCAGTACAGCTGTTTGCACACACACATGCAGGCTGCCATCTTCTTTTCACACTAAACCACGTGTCTAACTAAATATGCGCAATAATTACACACTAAATCACTTTTGTATTTTTAAAAATATATATATTTTTAAATGGACTTTTTTTTTGTTTCCGTGCTGTAAATTTAAGCAAAAAATAATAATCTAAACAAAAAAATATTATAAAGTTTATATAAGGCTTAAGACAGACCTTTATTTTGGAAAAATCACTTCCGGGTTATTTTATTTATTAATTTATCTGCATTATTTTAAAACATGCTATTTCAATAAAGCTAAGCTCAATATTTTAACAAATCTGTAAATATTAAATGTTAAAGGTTTTAAAACTAATTTATTATGATTTCTATTGAATAATACACTATTCAACCTTTGTTAAAACTAGGGCTCGGTACCATATTGAAATGCGCACTAGTACTAGATAGGGCACGCAACAGTTACGTGTCGTACATATGAAACAAGTGCTCTTAAATAGGAATTGGAACACAGCCAGCCTTGTTGCAAGCCAACGACTAGCATACCGCTGAAAAAACTTGTCTGCTAGCTTTCAAGTCGAATTGAACTCTATGAAGCGTTTTGGTTATAAATTAATCCGAGTCGTTTATTTTGTTATTATTTTTATTACAACTTAAAAAAAAATACAAATACCGATACTCAAATTCCTGCGAATAATCGCGTTATATGTGTGTTCCGGGAAATATATCCCGCCTTCTTCTTGCCGCGAATGGCTAACCATATTGTGAGACGCACGCCGATTGGTTAGATGAGTTGCCACTTATTTGTATTAACCAATCATAGCGTAAGGGAGGGCAGAACGCTCTCCGAACATAAGGAAGGAAGACACGTCGCCGCGTGACGTCAGAGCTAAAGTGGCGAGGCTAGCCGGGGTTGAGATCTGCGCGTTGTCCCGGTTCTCCCGGAACTCTGATACACGGACTTTGTGAGTGTGAGGAGAAGCTGAGAGGAGTGAGCTCGTGAGACCGTGTGAGGGACTGCTGGTGGTGGTTCCGGTTCCGGTATGGGCTCGGTGTTCCGCAGTGAGGAGGTGTGCCTGGCCCAGCTGTTCCTGCAGTCCGGCTCGGCGTACGAGTGCCTCAGTGAGCTCGGGGAGCTCGGGCTGGTCGAGTTCAGAGATGTGAGGAGGCTTTCAGCACTTTACTCGCTTTAGTTACTCATTAGGTTACACGTTAATAATCTCTCACTCCACTCAGGGTCCGCTTGTCATGTGTCAGTGTGTAGTGACGTCAAAGTTTCAGCGCGAGCTTCACTCAGGCACCAACTTAAGTTCATCATCATTATCATCATCATCTTTCCCTTAAAGCAGCGATGTGTAACTTTTCTAGCCGCACACCTTTCGGCGTCTTATCATTTTCCGGAACATCTCAGCGCCTGTCCTCACAGGTTTAATAAAAAAAATAATAAATAATTAAGTCCTCTAAGCTCATTCTTCACACCTTAAAGCAGCAATATGCAACTTTTCTAGCACTCAGGTTTCAGGGTCTTAATATTTTTCTTAAGGTCTCAGCGCCTGTCCACACAGGTTTAAAAAATAAATAAATAAATTTTCAAAGCTCATTCTTCCCACCTTAAAGCAGCGGTATGCAACTTTTCTAGCACTCAGGTTTCAGGGTCTTATCATTTTCCTGAACATCTCAGCGCCTGTCCACACAGGTTTATTAATAAACAAAAAATAATAGTAAAAAAATCCTTAAAGCTCATCCTTTCCACCTTAAAGCAGCAGTATGCAACTTTTCTAGCACTCAGGTTTCAGGGTCTTATCATTTTCCTGAACATCTTAGCGCCTGTCCACACAGGTTTATTAATAAACAAAAAATAATAGTAAAAAAATCCTTAAAGCTCATCCTTTCCACCTTAAAGCAGCGGTATGCAACTTTTCTAGCACTCAGGTTTCAGGGTCTTATCATTTTCCTGAACATCTTAGCGCCTGTCCACACAGGTTTATTAATAAACAAAAAATAATAATAAAAAAATCCTTAAAGCTCATCCTTTCCACCTTAAAGCAGCGGTTTGTAACTTTTCTAGCAATCTACCCATACAGGTTTCAGGGTCTTATCATTTTCCATTACGACTCGGCGCCTTTCCATAAAGATTTTTTAATTAATTATTTTTTTTATTTTTCACCAGGTCATCCTTAGCACTTTAAAGAAGCAATATGTAACTTTTCTAGATCTCAGGCTCTACATGTTTCAGGGTCTTTCAATTTCCTTAATCTCAGCAGTTTTTTTTTCTTTTTTTCCCCCCACTAGTTTGTCCTTCTCACTTTAAAGCAGCAATATGTGACTTTTTTGATCTCAAACTTTGATAACCTTTTCATTGTTTCTGTTTGTACTTGTTTTGTGTACCAGCAGTATGTCATTTCCTTATCTTTCTCCTTGCACTTTGTAATTCTGTTTCCTCGTATATGTGCAGTTTTTCCAAACCCCTATCAACATTTTTATGCTTTTTGCTTCTGGTATTTTTCCTTAAAACTGCAGTAATCTTCCACGCCCTTGTGACTACAGCGTTTGGGTTTTTGCCTTCGCTGTCTCACTCTTTTGTTTTTCAGTCAAGGCAGAAATATGCAGTAGATTTCTATGTAAATAACTAATGTAAATAGTTTCAGAGTTTCTGCTTGTATTGTATTTTTACTCATCACTTTCCTTAAAGCAGCAGTATGTAACTTTCCGTACGTTTGTGGATAAATTCAGGGTTAAAGCTTTTATTCCTTTGTGTATACATATAAAAATCCCTAAAGCAGCTGTGTGTTGTTTTTCTTTAATTAAGTTAGTAGTTTCAGGGATTTGCTCACACTTTTTTTTATTATTTAAATGTAAAAAAAAATTATTCAATTAAAAAATGTCAGTCAGTAGGTTCAGGGTTGCGTTTTAAATAACACGTTTTAAATATTATTTTTCTCTTAAATTTGTGTTACAATATGTGATTTCCTCTAAATGTCTGATAATAGTTTTAAGTATTGTTTTTCCACTAACTTTTTTTTTTTACTTTAAAGCAGCAGTGTTATTTTTTTAAACACATTTCAGGGCCTCTGTGTCTGCTTTTTACATCCTGTTCTAAAACGCACCAATCGCTCCTTGTGCTATTATGTTGTCTTAATGTAATCGTTTTAGGTTTTCTGTTTTTATTATGTTGCACTTTTCCACTTGGGTTTAATGTCTCAGCTGTAATTCTGTACTCGTCGACTCGGGTCCGTTTAATGTTTAATAACGGATGGTGTTAGCCTAGTTCAAGCCCTACCGCGATCCATCACTCTGAGCCACACCACTAGTCTTAGCCACGCCCACCCCACCCATCTCAGGGCTGTTTTTTTAGCTCCGCCCCTGACCACCCTCAAACTCATAGTTTTCCAAAATAAAATCTTAATTGAATGTTTCCGTACTGCAGTTGTGTATATTGCCTTAGATTTGAGTTCCTCGTCCATGAAGCTGAATGCAGTTCACCACACACACACACACACACACCTTGAAATGTTCCATACTGCCGCTTTAAACCTTTTAATTGACTTTTTGCATTTTGATTTGTGATACTCTCGGGTGGTTCAAACTGTAATCCTGTAACGTTTTGTTTCAGCTCAACCCAAATGTGAACTCCTTCCAGCGCAAGTTCGTCAACGAGATCAAGAGATCAGAGGAAATGGAGAGGATTCTGGGTAATGTCGCTAAGTTATTTGTTATAAAGAATAAGCACCTGTGAGTGAGGTTATAAACAACTTTAGGGTGAATTTTTCTTAAATCTAGATTGATTTGTTTATAATGAAAATGTCATTCTGTTTTAATTTATTGATGGAAAAATTAGGACTAATAAAAAATAATTTTAAATTAAATACAGTATGTTGTATAAATATTAAACGTAGTAAAATTATTTAAAATAATACATAACAAATGAAATTACATTCAAAATAAATTTAGCTTTAATTTTAGCAGTGAGTTACATTAAACATTACTATAATGTTTTTTGTAATCAGTTGTCTTCATTATTTTAATAACAAATTACATTTAAAAGCAAACCTTTTGGTCACTGTAGTAACATTCTCACTATTTTTTATAAGTACATTTAGATATATAAAATATAAGCGGCGTTCGAGTCAAACCAAGACTTTCTATTGTACATTGCACAGTTCTAAGAGTAAAAACTCCCTTTATTTCTCTATATAATCCCCTGATACACTAATGCTCTTATTCTAGTGTTTCACTTATGCTTGGACACCATCAAGAGAGAAAGTTCTCTGATCAAACTGTTTGATTCATGTTTGACACGCCGGCCTCCCAGGAACTCCTTTAATGGAAATGTCCTGGAGCGAGGGTCAGGACTGTACAGGGGGCGTGGCTATAACTCCCAGCTGAGTTCCTGTATTGTGCGAGTGGTGCTGGTGAATGAGTGTGTGTACAGTTCATATTCAGCAGAGATTTCATCACAATTCCTGGATTGACTCGAACACACCTCGTGAAATACAATAAAATAAGGTGGTTCATAAAAACAAATTGTCACTGTAATTACCTATAAAACCTTAACAGTCCATATCCATGAATAAATAAGTAAATCTTTAATGTATTAATACATCTTTCAACATTTATGCTGCAGGTGTTGCAGTAAATACGTAAGAAAAACAAGTAGGCGTGTAAATAACCTGAACAAATGGTGACGGTAATAAACCTTAAAAAAAAAAAAAAAAGAAAGTGAGACGCGCTTCATCAGGACTTTAATGTTTTTAATCCTGAAGCGGTTCCTGCTCCACACTGATGCAGGTTATGATCCTCTCACGTCTCCCGAGTGTATGCAAACGAGCCTCAGGCCGCGCTCACGCCCCGCACGCCCAACACGTCTCTCTGCTCAGCTCGTGCTTTTAGCCGAACCCTATTTACAGCACACACTTTAACTGCGCGCACAAAGGAAACACTCGCTTCACGTGACAGAAGTGTGTGAATTGTCTCAGCCGTCTCGTCTTCAAAGAGCGTCCCGCGGCTCTACAGCCTTTGTTAATGTCATAAAAGTTTCTTATTAAAAACAACACACTGTTATTAAATATTAATTACAAACTCCAAAGGTAGATTTGTTCTTATTCTTGTGTTATACAGTATATTTGTGTCCATTAAAGGGTTTTTGTTTGTTTGTTTTTGAAACAAATTTAAGTTTTTTTAGAATGTTTGTTAATTTCATATATAAACGTATTTGTTTGTTTATTACACATTCGTATTGGGTTAACGTATCAAATAAACCCCACCCCACCTTCAATTGTGTTAATTAATAAGGATTCAGCATGTTTTTTTTTTTTAAACGTTTGTGCATTTTAGTTTGTCACTTTTTTTTTTGTATTTTTTTTCCTCTGTTATCTGTTGTGTTGCATTTATACCCAGCAGTTGTTAGTGTACATTGTGTAATTAATCACAGGCGCTCCTGTAACATAACAATAAATGTTAGAAAAAGATAGGAAATTTAACCGTGTGTGTGTCTTTTTTTTCCTGCTGTCATTTCCTGTCCTGTTAATCTGTTGTACAAATCAATCGGTGGTAAGGGTTAATCAATGATTAATCAATGTATAAATCAATCATAATTGTTTTTTTATCTGTTGCCATAGAAACAATAACCTATTAACATAAAGATTTAATCAACACCTAACGACCAATCAGAGCTCAGGACTTGGGAGCACTCAGGCTTTAGGAAACATCTAGCTTGTTGGATTTTTTGTTAAGTCATTGTGTGTGTGTGTGTGTGTGTGTGTGTGTGTGTGTGTGTGTGTGATCACAGGATATCTTCTGAGAGAGATCAAGAGAGCCGATATTGCTCCGCCCGAGGGTGAGGTGAACCCTGTGGCCCCACTGCCCAAACATATGATGGGAATTATGGTAGGATTACAGAGCTGCATTCACACACACACACACACACACACACACGTTCATTGACTAGGGTGTTAATGTGTGATTGTTTTTCCAACCCAGTTTTTCTTACTGCCTTTGAACGAGTGTCTGATTAACGTCCAATCAAATCTTTAAGTTTGTGTGAAATAAAATTAATTCAACAACAAAAAAATTTAATTAAAGGTCCCGTATTTTCCTATTTCTTAAACACGTCTCAGAGCTCCCCTGAAGTGTGAATGTGTGTTTTAATGCCCCAGCTGAAATACCCCGTTATTTTTTACACCTCAGAGTCCTCTCACACACAAGGGGGAGGGGCTCTTCTTTTATGACATCACATAAGGGACAAAATCTAATTGGCTTGTTTAAACCCTGAGTTTGAATATACGCATATATATATTTATGTTTGTGTGTGTGTGCGTGTGTGTGCGTGTGTGTGCGTGTGTGTGCGTGTGTGTGCGCGCGTGTGTGTGTGTGTGTTTTCAGGAGCAACTTCAGCGGCTGGAGCTGGAGTTCAGTGAGGTCATGAGGAACAAAGAGAAGCTGCAGAAGAATATTCTGGAACTGACCGAGTATTCACACATGCTACGCATCACGCGCAACTTCGTGCACCGCACGGTCGAGGTGCGTCTTAGCCCCGCCCACAGCCCCGCCCACAGAGACACACATGCATCACGCTCACAAATACACAACCTGTTGTATTTAATACACACGGCTTTGCGCACGCAAACTACAAACCGCTCTCTAATGCTAACGCTAGCACAACACAGACTCTCACTGTAACTAGCTTCTCGTAGCTTGTACGCTAGCTCCAGCTGCTAGCTGTCGTGTCACATCTCACTACATCATCACTTTCTTTTGATCTTTCTTCTGTTTCTTTTCTCTGTATTTCCTTCTTTTCTTTTAAATTTTTTTTTTCATAAACACGTAATGGGTGTATGTCTCACTTAAAGTGTGTGTGTGTGTGTGTGTGTGTGTGTGTGTGTGTTGTGTAAGCAGAGAGAGACAGTGCGGGCTCAGTACGAAGAGTTCCCTTTCCTGGAGAAAGACTCAGCGATGGACTACGCCAGCATGCAGCGGCTCGGGGCCAAGCTCGGGTGAGGGGTGTATACACACACACACACACACACACACACACACACACACAAACAAACAACCTGAGTGTGCACTGATTTGAGATAAAGCAGTGAGCCGAGGAGAAACAGAAAGGTTCCTGTCTCAGAGTGTGACACAGCGCTCCCTGTCTCTCTCTGTCTCTGTGTCTCTCTGTCTCTGTCTCTCTGTGTCTCTGTCTCTCTGTCTCTTTCTCTCTCTGTCTCTCTCTCTCTCTCTCTCTCTCTATATATATATATATACATAGTAACATTCTAAAATATACAACTGGCATATTTTACAATATGAATCAAAATCATAACTTTATAAAACAAATCATTGTTGGATGAGTTTTAAATTAATAGAAACACCTGGTTTTTAAATTATGAAACATATGTAATCTTAAATTTAAAAAAATATTAGTAAACTATTTTAAATGTAATCTTATAAATGACTACTGCATGTTTTACATCAAGAAAAAAAGTACTTATCACACAAAATACCCTTATTACCCTTTTTTAATATGTTTTATTATATAATATTTTTAATATACAAAGATTTTGCTTTATGGAACGTATACAATTCTATAACAGTTTATATATTTTACATATATCTCAGATTTATCTGATATATAAAGTTCTGTAATTATGGGCTGTTTATTCTATCTAAAGATGAGTGTGTGTGTGTGTGTGCCGCCCCCCCCCCTGCCCCCCTCCCCCCCTGCCCCCCTCAGGTTTATCTCAGGTCTGATCCCGAGTGTGAAGATCGAGGCGTTCGAACACATGCTGTGGCGAGTGTGTAAAGGCTACACCATCCTCAGCTACGCCGAGATCCAGGAGAGCCTGGAGGACCCGATCACGGTCAGTCCCTCTCTCTCTCTCTCTCACACACACACACACACGTCTGTTTCTGTGGTCTTAACCTCACCCTGAGTGGTGTGGCATCATGATCACGAGGAAACGTATTCAGCATTCAAATCCTGTGTGTGTGTGTGTGTGTGTGTGTGTGTGCACATTTGCATTTAAATCCCATCCTGTGTGTCCCAGCTGAGCTCACAACTGAGAGAAGCTCGAGGTTCAACATCTAATGGTGATGGTTTATAATCACCATAATGGGGCCGTCGTAGTGTTTATTATTATCTTCACTACTGTAGAGTTCAGCAGGAATAAAATAATAAAGACAAGTAACACATTAAACCTGAAATTCAATAAATAATTCAGTAAAAATTATTTTAATTTGTATTAAAAATGTAAGTCATGTTGAATTTCTGTGTGTATTTTTAATAACATGACTGTGGAAAAAATATTAATATTTTTTATAAACCATATGTTATGATTATACCAATATTATTATTATTATTATTATTATTAACTTTCTGATTATTTAGGAAAGAAAAACAAAAATAATAAATAAATACATTTAAATAATTATATTTAAAATAAAATAAGTCAACAAATTAGCAAACCTAAATCACGCACATTTTAGAGTTTATTTAAAAACGTAGATGTATGAATTATAGATTAAAAATAAACCATTAAAGTATAAATGTTATGTTTGTAGTTGTAAACATGTGCACCATGACACATATTAAGTGTAGTGTTTGTAATAAACATAGGGAGTTCAGCAGTAAACGTTAATGTGTATTTGTATATTTTTACAGATTGTAACCAGCAGGTTTTTTTTTTTTTTTTTTTTTTAAAGATTGTTTGTCGGGTTTTTATTTTATTCCACCTTTTGCGATGCTGGACTTATTAGACACACAGTATATCATGGTGGTGGTGTCGTCGTTGTTATTTAATTTTTTTTTTTGACTTTGCTGAGATTTTTAGACTTGTTCATCAACTGCAAGACAGAAAACGATTTTTGGGATTGTAAAAATATATAATATAAACACGACGCAGACGTATAAAAGTAAGTCGATGCGTAACGTCTGTGATGTGCTACTTCTGCAAGAAACTGAAATATATTCCTAAAGCATGTAAAAGTCACATGACCGTCATCGTCCTACTTGTTTGTATCTGGTACTTTTCAGCTTTTAATCAGATATTATAACGAGCTCCAGTCACGTGACATTTACATGTGAAAAGGACGTCCTGTTTTATTTCTTTCTGAGAAATCAAACAGCGTAAAAATAAAAAACGTATAAGGGAGCTCATAATAATTCTGGCATGGTGATGTTTCTCTCTGTGTGTGTGTGTGTGTGTGTGTGTGTTTATTGTTTTGTCCCGGACAGGGCGAGTCCACGCGCAGTTCCGTCTTCCTCATCTCATACTGGGGCGATCAGATCGGGCAGAAAGTCAAGAAGATCTGCGACTGGTAACGACTCTCTTTAAACGTCCCCCGAGTGTTTTATTCGTCCTGTAGCGCAGGAACACATCAACACGTCCACCGAGTGTTACTTCGGTTGTTTATATTCACGCAGTGTTTCCTCCTCAGCTACCACTGCCACCTGTACCCGTACCCCAACAGCAACGAGGAGAGGAACGACGTGGTCGAGGGTCTCCGCACACGAATCCAGGACCTGCACACGGTGAGTTCAGCCCGCCTTATTACCGCCGACGCCGGGCTCTGATTGGCTCACGGCCACCTGACACTCAAAATAGATCAAATAAAGATAAAATAGTTTAACCTCAGTGTGTGTAAGTATCTCTTCCTCAGTGTGTACTGAGAGCATGTGATGCAGCATGTGACCGAGCCTCGTGGTGTGGGAGAGAGAGAGGGTGTGTGTGTGTGTGTGTGTGTGAAAGTGCACGCTAGTCTCTGCAGAGTTATTTGATCTGGTGTTGTGTTAAAAGTCTTAGCTTTGCATGTGACAACTCGCTCTTACACACACACACACACACACTTTATTTCTTTGTAAACTGAGTAAATTTGCTTGTAAATTCTCATAAACCATCATAGTATCAAATAAAATTTCTGGACATTAAAAAAAAAAAAATTTAATTAAAAATTTGCCCCAAACTTCAGAAAATACTGACGACCAAAAACATTTCTCAGGAAAGTCCTACATTTTTAGATTTTTAAGTGGATTCGAGTTTATAACTTTAAGTTTTGATTCTTGGTTCTGATATTGAGCACGACAGCTGATATCCAGGTTTCCAGCGTAACCACTTGCCCCGCCCGTAGGTTCTCCAGCAGACGGAGGACTACCTGAGGCAGGTGCTGATCAAGGCGTCGGAGTCTGTGTACCCCTGGGTGATCCAGGTGAAGAAGATGAAGGCCATCTACCACATCCTCAACCTGTGCAGCTTCGACGTCACCAACAAGTGCCTGATCGCTGAGGTGTGGTGCCCCGTTAACGACCTGCCTGCCCTGCGGAGGGCGCTAGAGGACGGATCGGTGAGTCTCAAGAGGCTGGGCGGGGTTCGAAACCATCACGCAAAACTCAAATCAAATCAGCAAATTTGTACTCTGGAAAGAAGAAGGAAAACAAGTTTAGATACAAAATTAAACGGCAACAAACACATTTACAGTTGTTTATAAATAATAGAATAGTTCCATAATCTTATTATTTATATTTACCCCAGCGTTAATATTTCACTTCTGTTGTTCGATGATACAGTGGTGCCTCAGCACATGAACTTAGAAATTAAACTTAAGAACTTTTGTCTTAAGAACTGAAATTTTGTAAAAAACAAAACAAAAACAACAACAATGCGGAATTGCGGTACAGCTGTATACAGTATTTATATCATTTATTGCTTTAGAAAAGACGTTTGTTAACAAAGCAACAAAAATGGGGAAAAAATTGTTTTTGTGATATCGCCAAAAACTTTGGACTAATCACAGTTACGAGAAAAATGATAAATATAAGACAACCGCCAGCTAGTTAAACATCTCCAGCTTAAAGAAAAGAAACACGTGTGCACGACTAACCAGCCATCTTTTCTTATATTAGTTTCAGTCACAGACTCGTGTATTAAGACATGAAGTGTTTCAGTATTCATTAGTGTTGTGATGAGATGCGAAAGTAGTGAGGTCTGTTTTACTGTCTTGTTTTTTTTCTCCTTGTCAGCGCCGACACTGTTGCTCATCTTGACTCGATTTCCTGTGTGTCTATTTTCAGAGGAAAAGTGGCGCAACCGTTCCGTCTTTCGTCAATCGCATTCCCAGTAACGACACTCCGCCCACGCTCATACGCACCAACAAGTTCACCTCCGGCTTTCAGAACATAGTGGACGCTTACGGAGTGGGCTGTTACCGGGAGGTGAACCCAGGTGGGTCAGGGCGGTGACGCGCCGTACCACAGGAGGAAACCTCAAAACCAAAGCTTCCAGTATTGTTATTTCTTTGTTTGTTCGCCCCGCTCCCAACAATTTTCTCAGTATGGCTGTTATGTTTCTTGATACTCAGATTCCTTAGAAGAAGTTATTAATGGTCTTCATTTGCACATTTGATCTCCTATGATGATGAATTGTTTATACTCCTGGTCACAATTCGATTATGATGTATTGCAAAAAAAATCTGAGACCAATTAGAGGCAGGAAAATTAATTACGAATTATGATAACGAATTTTGACGCTGAAGTGCTGAGCACGTTTGAATTGTGCACAATTAGGCAGTTAATACGGCTTAGGAAAACGTTTATGAACTTTATGAGCTAACCCAGTCCTTTTTAAGGTCTAAATATCAGTTAGCTAAAGGCTAACCTAGGCTTCTTCGGCTCTTAGTTGCATTTTAACTTTTCTGTCGCTAAATATTCTGGATGTCATGGTGACCTTAAAGCACTTGCGTGAGTATACAGGATCGGAGTTCTCTTGAGCAAAGTTGTTTAAGAAGAATTATTATATCTGACCTTTAAAATAATTAAAAAGATAGATAGATAGATAGATAGATAGAGTGCATTAATGATCAGCACTTCTGATCTCTGATACAATGAGCTGTTCACAGCATGACATCATCAATGGATTTAAAATATATTTAAAATCTGGTAACGGAATTAATACCATATTAAAACATTATAAAATATGAATTGGGTTTAAACGTGAGTGTGTTTGTTGACATAATGTCAGTTGTTCCCTACGGGACCTTTTTTGTTTTATGGACTTTTGTCATTTCTATAATTCTTTAAGATCCTAGTAAATGTAAAACTAGAAGTTTTAAGACACTTTTTCAGAGTGGGATCTGGTTAGTTGGACCTCCAGGCTCATGTGTCCTCGTGTCCTCTTGTCTCACAGCTCCGTACACCATCATCACGTTTCCCTTCCTGTTCGCTGTGATGTTCGGAGACCTTGGCCACGGGCTCATCATGTCCCTCTTCGCCTTCTGGATGGTTCTGTACGAGAAGGACCGCAGACTGACGAAAACCAGGAATGAGGTGCGCTAACATTTTAACGTTGTAGCTTTTAATTTTTTTTTTTCCTGGAAATTCCTCCAGGATCAATAAAGTCTCTGTCTATCTATATCTGTCTGTCTATCTTTAAGATTGAAAGGTGCTTTATTAACATGGCGAATATTTACATTCATATTGCCAAAACTTAGAAAAATAAGTCTCAAGAAATTAACAGTAGAAAAAAAAAAATCAATAGTATAGAAAGAGTAATGATATAATAGACAGAATAAGAATATATAATAATATCAATAATATGTGTATAAAATGAAAGAGTACAGATATTTACTCAAAATCAAAGAGAAAAAAATTACTCTTGAACATTGGTTTAAAAAGGAAAAACATATTAACTACATAACTACATATTTACCTTATTATAATAATAATAATAATAATAATATTCATCCATCAAGAGACACTCCCCATCTCGGCCTGATGCGTTGCTCTTTTTCTTTGTTTCAGTTCTTGAGCACGTTTTTCGAGGGCCGCTACATCATCCTGTTGATGGGGATTTTCTCCGTCTACACCGGGTTCATCTATAACGACTGTTTCTCCAAGTCTCTAAACATGTTCGGCTCGGGGTGGAGCGTCAAGGCCATGTTCGACCACGGACCGTGGAAGTGAGTCTCGTACTTCAGCTGACGTTAAGAAAGAATCCAACCAGACTTTTCACTTTTATTTAAAGTATTATACAAAAGACGATCCTGTTACTTTGGTTTCCACAGCGTTCATTTCCACCTCACACACAATTACACTTCAGATTATTCTGACCTCAGGTCTGTGGTCTTACAGGGTAGAGTTCTCTCAAATGTAATAATTAATTATACTATAGTGAAATTTAACTTTCCTTATTTGTACATTTATTTGGAAAGGCGTCATCTCAGTTTCTTGATGTTAGTAATTTTAAAGCATTTAAATGTAAAAAAAAAAGAAATAATTGGTAAAATTGTTACAATGTTTTTTTTTATATATTCATTTTATATCTAAATAATAAAGAAAAAGGGTTAAATTTTGCCATTTTTAAATATTGTCAATATTTTTAAGCAATTTAAAAAATGAAATTAATTGACTTTTTGGTTTTGTTAAAGTTACAATATTTGAGTAAATTATTTGTTTTCCATTTTAGTTAACTCGTTTAAATTGTTTCGGTGGTTGTAGTGTTTTTAATAAGAAATAGAAAAATAGAGCTTAATTTTATAAAATCTATATTTCTTTTTTTTCTTTTTCTTTTTTGCATAGAATTGTAAATTATTTTATTTCAGGCATATTTAATTTTTGTCCTCTATGTCCTACTTTTTTTTTTTTTTTTTTTTTTACGCATTTTTAGCATTTAAATTTATTTTCTGTACTTAAAGGTTTAGGTTAAAGTTCAAAGGGGCATGTGCTAATGTTTTTGCGTTGGTGTTACAGGAACGACACACTGGGCTCCAACAGTTTCCTCACACTCGACCCGAATGTCACCGGCGTCTTTAACGGGCCGTACCCTTTCGGCATTGATCCGGTAAGTGTCTGTGTTCCCACACTGATTACACAACATTGTAACAACCACCTGGGATACCCCAGTTTATCACCTAGCAACACTATAGCAACCTCGAGCATCAGTACAGGACTTGATTAAGCACTCTTTAAATCATTTCATTAAAAAAAAAGAAAAAGATGTAAAGTCCTTGTTTTAGTAAACAGAATTGTAAAGTATTGTGTTTGTTTGTTTGTTTGTTTTAGATTTGGAACCTCGCATCAAACCGGCTGACGTTCCTGAACTCCTATAAGATGAAGATGTCAGTGATTTTGGGGATTGTTCACATGAGCTTCGGCGTCGTCCTGGGCGTCTTTAACCACCTGTGAGTCAACGAGTGCGCTGCCGAGTTCTGACTTCTGCGATAAAACGTTTCCATTTAGGCATTTGGCAGACGCTCTTATCCAGAGCGACTTACAAAAAAAGTGCTTGATTGTTTACAACATTGGATACATACTTACACTGGGTTAACTAGGTTAATAACTAAGTACCATTAGTCCAACACAACTGAGAAGAGTTTTTTTTTTTTTTTTTTTTTTTTTTTTTTTGGGGGGGGGGTTAGTCCAAGTACTGGAGAAACAGATGCGTCTTGAGTCGTCGTTTAAAGATAGTCAAAGTCTCTGATGTACGGACATCTAGAGGAAGTTCATTCCACCACCTAGGTGCTAGAACAGAAAAGAGCCTGGATGAATGTCGCCCTCGATCCCTGAGAGATGGTGGGATGAGGCGAGCAGTGCTGGAGGATCGGAGGGAACGTGGTGCAGTGCGTGGTGTTTCCGTTTAACAACGTTTCCGTTTAACCAGCTCTAAAGCCTTTTTTTTCCTTTATACGTAAATATAATAATCAAGTTTATGATGTTAATAGAGGAGCTCTGTTGCTCGTTAGTCCCTAACACCATCCCTCATTTTCTTCTCAGACACTTCAGGAGAAAATTCAACCTCTACCTGGTATTCCTGCCCGAGCTGCTCTTCCTGCTCTGTCTCTTCGGCTACCTGGTCTTCATGATCGTCTACAAGTGGCTGTCCTTCACGGCGAGAGACTCTCAGCGAGCTCCCAGCATCCTCATCCACTTCATTAACATGTTCCTCATGCAGGGAGGCCCGGGACAGCCGCTTTACACGGGACAGGTGAGTGAGTGAGTGAGTGAGTGAGTGAGCGAGCGCGAGAGAGGGAGGGAGGGAGGGAAGAAGACACACAACCTCATGATCATCCAATCAAAAGCTCTCTGGGAATGTTTTAGAATAATGTTGAGAGTGTGTGTTTGTGTATTTCAGACAGGACTGCAGGTGTTTCTGTTACTCATCGCTCTTCTCAGTGTTCCTGTGCTGCTGTTGGGGAAGCCGCTCTACCTCTACTGGCTTCACAAGGGCAGGAATCGCCTGGGCATGTACAGGGTGAGCATGTAACATGGATAGGTCACGCCCACAGCATTAATAGTAAACTATTTTTTAAAATAAAAACTTAAGTGTCAAGTGTATACATTCCAATATTTATGCACGATAAAATAAGAAATGGATTTGTGTTTTTCAGGCCAAATTTTTGTTGTGTAGTTTTGGGGGGAATTTGGCGGCCTCTCTGGTAGACATGTGTAATTGCAAGCAGCTTAAGTGTTTGTTCCTTTGGTTGTGTTTTTGACCTTCTGATTTATTAATCTGATTCATAACTAATTCGTAGGGATTCGTGTGTGTGTGTGTGTGTGCAGGGATATGAGCGTGTACGGCGCAGCAGCGATGAGGAGATCTCACTCATGCGCGCCCAAGATTTAGAAGAGGGCACCAGCCTGGACAGTCACTCCAGCAGTTCAGACGGCCAATCAGAAGAGGTAAACCCACTTGCTCATGAGCAGCATTAACCGGACCTGTGGGCTAGGGGGCGCTCCTCATAGCTGATTGATTATTTGTGTAACAAAATTGTTAATTTTGCTAACATTAATGCTAGTTAGTTGGTAGTGATTAGACTTGCACACAGAGCCGAACTTTTTTTTTTTTTTTTCAATCCAGTTCGATTTTGCAGACGTGTTCCTGCACCAGTCAATACACACTATTGAGTATTGCCTGGGCTGCATCTCCAACACCGCGTCCTACCTCCGCCTGTGGGCCTTGAGTCTGGCACATGCACGTGAGTCCATCTACAGCCCTCCTAAACACTCCTTCCTGTCTGTGATCGATCCCCAAAGCCTGTTTGCGTGTTTTTCTTATCATAAAAATTGACATTTCGACCAGAGTCAAATTTTCCACACCTCCAGGGTCGCGGGTTCGATTCTGAACCAGGCTGTGGAATTTCACATTTGTCTTCATGGGTTTTTTCAATGTTTTCCGGTTTCCTTCTGCTACCCTTAGAATAATACCAGTAGCTAAACTGGCTTTGATAAAATGCTCCTTGGAGAATAGTAACCAGCAAATGTTTGGTGTGTGGGTGTGTGTGTGTTGAGTGATGACATCATCAATGTGTGTTCAGAGCTGTCGGAGGTGCTGTGGGCGATGGTGATGCGTGTTGGGCTGCGTGTAGACAACGGCGCTGGAGTGCTGCTCCTCATCCCTGTATTCGGCTTCTTCGCCGTCCTGACCATCTTCATCCTGTTAGTGATGGAGGGACTCTCCGCTTTCCTGCACGCACTGCGCCTCCACTGGTCAGTGTAAAAAAATATATATAATCATAGAAAAAAACGCTATTTTCACATAATACATGCATGAAACATGTTTGTTTGATGTATGTGCATTTATTCACAAACAAAGATGGGCAAACTACATTTTAAAATTAATACAAAGATAGTCAGTGTTAAAAACAATGTCCGTCTGCTCATCTGTAGTTTATAACTGAGAAGTAGGCTAATTAATTCGATTAATCAATATTCAAGAAGAATTTAACCTATTAAAAACGTATTTATTGATAATGTTTGTTTTGCATCATGTTTCTCAGCATGTCATTCACATACATATTCACTTGTTCACCACTAGAGGGCAAACTTGCAGTTCAGGTGATGTACGGTATCAGATGTTGTATTTTCAGTACTCTTGTTATGTTTTGCTGTGAAGGAGAAAAAATGTGCTTCTCAGTGATAAACTAATTATTGATAACGTGTTTAGATATCGGTGCGAAATAGTTGCAACCCTACTCAGGAATATTGATTACATATGTAGATTTTCATGCTGCGTTTATTTTAATTTGTTTTCTCTCTCTCTCTCTCTCTCTCTCTCTTTCTCAGGGTGGAGTTTCAGAATAAGTTCTACAGCGGTGCTGGAACCAAGTTTTCGCCGTTCGCCTTCTCTTTGCTACACATGAGCTTCGAGGGCGACGGATTGCTCTGAACACTGTGACCCTTGCTGCTCAGAGGAGCCGGAGTACTTCTGGATCAGATCGAGCCTCGATGCTGTAGAATGTTTCCTTTTACTGTACGTGTTCGTATACAGAGTGGTGCACTGACTGCCTTAAAAGATCAGCCAAATAATGAGACTGTGAACGAGGTTTCCTCTTGTAGAGTTTGTTTTAATCACCGCCTCTCGACGGCGTCCGGCCTGCCTGAAAGTTCCCTCCATCTTTCGAACATTGGGGGAAATAAAAAAAACAAAAAAAGCGAGCATCCATACACTGTTTGTATGTTTAATTAGCATTTTTCTGAGAGATTGTCTGCCTGGATCACATCAGATGGCAGTGATCGCATAAAAGGAATATCCCGGCAGAAGAAATGATTCATAAACATTTCTTATTTATTACATTGATATTCCACACACACACACCATTCAAGTCACATGCACGCACACACACACCCAAAGGCAGCAGTTTAACCCATTTTTTAGCGGCTACTTTTATAGAGTTCACACTCCGAATGTTTGTCAGATCTTCGCTGTATGCTGTATATAACGTGCGGATTATATTTTTATTTTTCTCAATAAATAAAACAGTGTGTATGTGAACACTGTTACCCAACAGTGCCTCATAAACGTAGCTAATTACTAAGTCAAACATATTTAGCTAGCTCATTTGTTTTAATACAGTGAATAAGGTGAAGTGATATTGATGGTGAAATTATCTCATAATGTTCAGGATATCAACATTTCCCTCAGATTTGTTGATACTTTTAAGAAAAGCCTCCATTTAATTAAAATTACACCTACTGTATATTACACTTAGCATCAACTGACTGGAAAAGATTCCATATGACTAAAAACGAGACCTTAGTTAGACGTAGCTATGGTGGAATTAGCGTTAGCGTTCACGTAGCAGCTAGTTCGAAGTGTAGTTTTTGTTATTTTCAAGAAGCGTGGCAGCTGTTATAGGCTAATTAGTACTCAGAATTCAGAAAATTGGGTAATAAAAAATCCTTAACCGTAATGGTATTTTGTAATTCCAGTTAGCATTCACTGCGTACCAAAGTTAAGTCATTCTAATAGTTAAAGTTACTTAAATAAAAAACTTAAATAAAAAAAATGCTTAAAGTTAACAGAAATTGTAAACTTTTCTCAACATGACCTGCTAAAACAGAACTGCATCTGTGAACTGTGTGTTGCTAGTCAGCTAGCTAAGGGTGAAGTCTAAGTTTTTTATGAGAACAATGTAAGTCTTAGTCAAGGTAACAAAATTAATGAAACATAACCCTCAGGAAAATCCACATTAACTTCAGAAGTGTTAGTGAAAAGATTGGTACAGTTAAAACTACACTGTATTTACACTTAGCATCGATCGCTAGCTAAAATTTTGCTAGGTTTCACTGTATTGAGAGTCTCGTTACGTGTCATAGCGTCAAATCTTTTCGTAAACGCAGCAAACATATGACTTTTATACAGTTCTTCAAAAGTCTTTGAAAGTCGTAAATGATTAAAAGAACGTTTGGTTCGTTTAGCATCCATGCTAGGGGTAATTACGTTGTAATTTTAGTGTTATTTTGAGTCCCCTTTTGGTTTCCCAAGTTTGGATAAAATTGGAGGGTTGCGCCAGTAAGGCCATAAAACTTGCATGTTCTAGATGGTCTGCAGTGGCGACCTCTTGCTGTGAACAGCCGAAAGACCAACAACAACAACTAAACATATTTGAGGAAAATGTTGATATTCTTAAGACTTTTGTCTCGTTCTTACCTTGACATTTTCTCTTTTCAGATGTGCCTAAGTTCCAGCTAGCTAAGTTGTTAGATTTAGCTATTATGCTAGCTGATGTTGATCTGTGTATCAGGTACAGTTTCCAACTTTCCAGACACAGTTTTTACATTTTGACCGCATGTGGCCTGTTTCTCTGAGGTGAACTGTACATTTGAGACGTGGCGTTTAAAGACCCAAGTCTATTTTTATATGTATTTTTCTGCGACTGTGCTATTAGTATTTGGGTTCGTGCTGGAAGATGGTTGGTGTTGAACACCAGTGATATTTTGTTAGCTTGAAAAACACAATGCTTTTCCAGTGGTTTATATGACTTGCATAAATTTTTGTAAGAGTTAACATTTTTGACTAAAACACTACAAAACTCGTTGCTGATGTACTAAGAGCATAGCGTCAGGGTTTGTTAGCTTTAGCCAACTTTATGCTAACCGGAATATTTGTTTAACACACGTCTATCAGTTTAAGTATATCTTTAAACATAAGGCAGTCATCAGTTTTAATTAAACCACATCTGTATCCTTTCTTTATTTGCCAAAATATAAACTTGTGTTTGGAATTTATTTTATTGGCCCTGAAGTATTAACACGCAAAAACTAAATTTACACAAACATTTTCTACATCTTGCGTCTGATCAGTTCCTTCACTCCTTTTTCTTAATAGTTTTCTTTAAACACAGCTGTAATGATTGTGTGTGTATGTGTGAGAGACAGGGAGAGAGAGTGATTCTTGATCCATTCCACTTCAAAATTTTAGTTTATTTATTGAATGTAATTAATCCAGGTTTTGTTGTATAGTTGGTGTTTTTTTTTTTTTCCTAAAGCGCTTATATTCATTTCTCTGTGGATTTTAAGATCATTTTGTTTCCTCTTTCCAGAAGAATTGAGATTGAGTTGATAAATTGTTGGTTCTGAAAATAAATATTTTTATTTTCTGGAAATCTTTGCTTTGTTGATTGATTGAGAATGTTTAACGATGTTAGACGACAGTGTGCCGCTATCTTAGACACGCTTTCCAGGAAGGAGAGCTCTTGCCCCTCACTGGGACTTTTCCCGGGAAATGAATAACAAATAGATGAACGATACATAATTGTAAGGGTGTAACAGTATGAAAGTCATGGTTTTTCCTTTTAAAGTACTGAACGAAATTACTAGGAATAACTAGGAATTTACCCTTAAACCTATAAACTTACAAACTTATGAACAGGCTAACTGGCCGTAATTTCATGAACACACAAGGAATGCACACAAATTACATTCTTTTTTTTAAAAACAAAAGACATAAGTATGTCTCGGTATCTATGTGCATTAAGTTTGCACCACTGTATAGCAAACTAAATTACGTGGGCAAGAAATCCTTAACTCTATTTTGTATACCATTTAGCATCCACTGCTTACCAAAGTTATGTCATGCTAATAGTTAAAGTTACTTAAATAAAAAACTTAAATAAAAAAAAATGCTTAAAGTTAATCGAAATTTTAAACTTTTCTCAACATGAACTGCTGAAACAGAACTGCATCTGTGGACTGAATAAGTGACGCTCACTATTCACATTGTAAAATGAAAAAAAAAGGTGAGAAGCCTTAGTGTCCTTTGTTCATTTCTAAAACTCACGATCTTACTTTATACATAAAATGCTGTAACTTTTTTCCATTCATAGCCACGTTATGATTTTATAGCTTCTCTCCTTTAATAACTTTCTTCCTTAAAATATTACTGTACTCCTGTTCTACTGAAACTTTTGTATTGGGTATTATTTTATACATTACGAGGCTCAGTGGTAGCTTTCTCGCCTGCCATGCAGAACGCTCAATTCCCACTCAGTGCCCGAACCCCAGCCACTGGATGCAGTGCCGGTCCCAAGTTCAGATAAAATGGGAGGGTTGTGTCACGAAAGGCATCCTGTATGAAACCCGTGCCAAGATGTCGGGCGGATGGGATGGTCCGCTGTGGCGACCCCTCGATGGAGCAGATGAAAGACTTACAACAACATACTGTACATACATTACAACCAAGTGGCACGGTGATGTAGTGGTTAGCACTGTCGCCTTGCACCTCCAGCATTGAGGGTTCGATTCCCTCCATTCTCCCTGTGCTTGTTGGGTTTCATCTGGGTACTCTGGTTTCCTCCCACAGATGCTTCAAAGACATGCATTAGGATAACTGCCATTCCCAAATTGCCTGTGGTGTGTGTGTGTGTGTGTGTGTGTGTGTGTGTGCGATGGCTTAGCACCCTGTTTTTTATTTAAGTAACTTTAACTATTAGCATGACATAACTTTGGTAAGCAGTGGATGCTAAATCGAATCCTGGGATGTGATCCAGGCCACCGTGACTCTATACAGAATGAAATGGTGTAGATGACGAGTGATTGAATGAACAAATGTAAATTACGACATATTCCTAAAATCCTATTTATTTCTTCATTTATTTACTCCTTTATGTATGTATGTATGTATGTATGTATGTATTATTGTTATTATTATTATTATTATTTCTAAAGACTGTATAACCTTTTTTTTTTTAGTTTTTTTTTTTTTTTGTACAGATCAGAATTAGGACTTTTATTTTGACACCACGCGGTGCGCGCGCGCGCGCGGAGCGGGCCAAAGCTGTCACGCGAGCGCGCGCGTGCGGTTGCCATGGCAGCGGCAAACTTTCAGGCTCAGCTGTGGTGTTAGCCACTTGAGCTAAAGGAGCCGTGTTTCAGTATGTAATGAGGTTTTTACAGCAATTTATTAATATATATATTTTAAAATCTTTGTGTTTTGTTTTACTTTGCCGCCTGTATCATTAATTGGCTGTTAATTAATGACGTCATAATTAACGCACCTGAATAATCAGGGTAAATTGCAGTAGGGTTCCTGACCTTATCCTCCCTCAGGGCTGTAACTGAGCCCAGTGTGAGTTTAATGTCTGTACACACTGTGTGAGTTCTGTTTAATATCACAACTAAATCTCTGTACTCTTTTATTTCATATACATTTATTTATTATTACTGTTTTTATACTATTCTGGGTTTTCTTTTGTTTATCTTCTGTCCTTTTTTTCATTTATTTATCTATTTTTATTTTTATTTTTTTTACTCTCTACATCTAAACTTTGGCAAAATAAAAATATTTATCATGCCATTAAAGCACCTGTGTATCCTGAGTTGTGATTGACGTGGTGTAACAGTGTACCAGTGTGAACGCTAGTGAGCCGCGCCGTGCCGCTGTCCCCCTGCCTGTAGGGACCATGTGTGAAAGCGAGGGGGAGACGGATCGAGACGACGCGCGGCTGCAGTGGATCCGAGAGCGCGTTCACGCGTCTCTTCAACTGCACGAGCCCGGCTGCTTCGAGGAGCTGCTGAGGCGCGGAGATGGAGAGGAGAAGAGGAAAATCCTCCAGTTCTTAAACCAGGTCTCTGAGGAGGAGTCCACTTCAGTACTGCTGTTTTACAAGAAGATCCACAAGGAAGAAGTGGAGCTGATCATTACTACAGGTATTACACTGCGCTCAAGACGTAGGTGCTGTGTTATCTATAGTACACATTTTTCTTATATATGTTCATCATATCTGCATTATTATGTACAAACATACATTAGCACGGTCGTCTCACACCTCCCGGATCCGGGTTAGATTCCCACCTCGGGTCTGTGTGTGTGCATGGAGATTGCTTGGGGGGTCTCCTCTGGGTACTCCAGTTTCCAAAGACAGGCATTGGGTTAACTGGCGTTCCCAAATCGTCCCTAATGTTATGAAATGAGTTCATGTGTGAATGAATGTTGACCGGTGGTCCTACCACAGTTGTAAAAATGGGAATAAATACAATGGTGACGTTACCTAGCTGGACTATAGAAGCTCCAAGATGGATGGATGGATGGATGGATGGATGGATGGATGGTCCTACAGATAATTCAGTGCCTAAGACTTTTCCATTACCTAAGACTGGTACTCTCCAGCATGCTCAGTAAAACCTACCAGCTGTTTTTCTTACAGTGTTGTGTACACGTACAAAAAATACCATAAGCAAAAATGCCTTTGAAAATATTTCAACATAAAATAAAAACTTCTACAAAGAGCACTAAAGAATAATAAAATAAACATTGTCGATTTTACTTACAAAACTGCACACATCCTTATTTTAAACTACTGACTATTTTTAAGCAAATTGTTTTCGCACTAAATATTGATTTGTGTGTTTATTTCATTACTCTTTAATGACTTTATTGAGAAGTTTCTTTATGTGAAAATGTTTTCGAAAGCATATTTACTTGCGGATGTTTTCTGTATGTGCCCAAGACTTTTGCACAGCAATGTAAGTGAAACAGCTGTTAGGTTTTACTGAGCGTGCTGGAGAACATGAGTTCCTCTGGCCTGCTCCTTTCTGTTTTCATGCAAAACCCATGAGACTACATTAAGGTTTTTTTGTTTGTTTGTTTTTGTCTGAAAACTGATCTGTCTTGTTGTATGCTGCTTTCTTTACAGGCATTCTGTAATGTTATTTATTTATTTATTTATTTATTTATATAATGTTTAGGGTATGTTTGGAAATAGCGAATGATTTTTGTGCATAGCAATGCAGACATGATAAACATGTGTAACATCTGTACTACAGATGATGCAGTGGCTAAGGCTTATATATATAATTGTTTATGATATTCTTCACGTAATATTTATAATAATAACGTTTTTTTTTTTAAAAAAAACACTTAGTTTATGTCAGGATTAAATAATTAAGAGGGAAAGAACTATACTGTATATAATCTTTTACATATTGTGTAAATATATACGCGCCTACATCCCAGACCAAAGTCCCTGAGTACTTATTTAATCTGATTGTTTCATCAGAAAAGTCAAAGGAATCATCAGATTCTGAGGAGGGCGAAGACGAAGTGAGATCATCTGGTGTCTCCCGGATCGAGAATCCCATCTCAGAAGGAGAGAGATCTCCCACAGAGGGTAAGAAACTACAGACAGTGACAGAGAAAACAGCCACAAAGGCAGTCATTTACAGCTGATTTAGAGAGTTAAATATGGTAATTCAGTAGCCAGCACTAGCTGATAGTCAGGTATGTTTATATGCTGGCATAATTGCAGAAGTTAAGACATTTAAACTAGAACAATAACCAAAACAGAAAACAGAGCGGCGATGCTCATCACACAACAGCTTAAACAGTAATTAAACAAACAGAACAGATGTGAAAACAAAGTCTGATTAACTAGACAAAACTTAAATATCAATAATAAGTAGGACCCTCACCAAGAGCACCTGTGTACACGAGACTAAACAGTGAAACAAGAAACCAAGTATCAAAATTAGAGTAAACATGCAAATGAAATACAAGCTTATAAATATGCACGCATGTGCTAGTTTGTAAAATGTCACTGTGTCTCAGGGTGCTCCGACTTTATTATCATGGAACTATTAAAAGAACATAATTGTAAAGTTTGAATTATGCATTAATAAAATGTCACTTAAGTTTTATAGATAGATGCATATGTTGATTTTATTTTTGACATTCTGTGTAAATATTAACGGGCCTATATCTCGGCCCAAAGTTCCTGAGTACTTATTTGATATAATTTGATATAATTTGATTGTTTCATCAGAAAAGCCCAAGGAACCTCCAGATCCTGAGGAGGACGAAGCCGAGGCGAGTTCTGTCTCCCAGATCGAGAATCCCATCACAGAGGGAGAGAGATCTCCTACAGAGGGTAAGATAAACTTGAGAGTACGATATACTGATTCTGTAGCCAAATACTAGCGTTGTTATGGTTACTGAGTGACAGTAAAATAAGAGATACTGTAGCTACACAGGTTTGTAAATTGTCCATAATTCTCAAGCAGTTTTATTTTCTCATATTGTGTTTCTTTTCTTTTGTCTCCGCCCATTCCTGTCCAACAGAAGAGATAACAAACAGACCAAAGTTACCGGAAGGCCTCAGCAGGGACGGTCTGTGCTCTAAGGAGGACCCTTCCACCCAGGGAACCTCAGAACCAGTAAGACTGGATTTTCTGCATTTGCTCTCTGGGTCTAGTGTTTAACAGCACACACTAATGTCTGCTGGGTATTAAAGGGACAATTGTGGTATTGCTTAAATATCCCAATCACTACATCTACCAATATGTCTTTTTAATAATAGCCATTTTAGCATTTTGTCTTTGCTGATCTGTTACTTACTGGACCTTGTGCTATTCCTGTTCTCCATATCAGAGAGTTGAAATACAGACAGTGTACCATGTGGAGCTGCATGTGGCTCTGGACCGAATCCCAGAGAGGTTCATAAGCTCCAATGTGCTCTACTTCCTGAGGAACACCAATGGTCAGTGGGATGATAATAATAATAATAATAATAATAATAATAATAATAAAATATAATAATAAAACAACATTTAACATTTGGTTTAAAGATAAAAACAATTAGTAATGAAGTTCAATGCTGTTTGTGTGTTTCAGAGATAATCCCTGAGCTAACAGATATAAACGAGGCAAATGAATTGTTGCCCCAGCTGCTGGAGATCGGCATGCTGAACCGTCATCAACTCCTGACGTTCACAGATGTCTTTCAGCAGGTGAGTGACTGGATAAAACGAACAAGCAAATAAAAGCTAAATGGGCTTTACGCAGTCAGGGGCTTTGGGTAGTAAGGGGCTTTAGGGATCATGGGGCTTTGGACAGTAAGGGGCTTAGGCAGCCAGAGGTTTAAGGCACTGAGGGGCTTTAGGTGGTAAGGGTCTTTGGGCAGTCAGGGGCTTTGGGTAGTTAAGAGGTTTGGGCACTGAGGCGCTATAGGTAGTAAGGGGCTTTGGTCAGTAGGGGGCTTTGGGCAATAAGGGGCTTTGGGCAGTAAGGGGCTTTGGGCAGTAAGGGGCTTTAGGGATCATGGGGCTTTGGTCAGTAGGGGGCTTTGGTCAGTAAGGGGCTTTGGGCAGTAGGGAGCTTTGGGCAGTAAGGGGCTTTAGGGATCATGGGGCTTTAGGGATCATGGGGCTTTAGGGATCATGGGGCTTTGGTCAGTAGGGGGCTTTGGTCAGTAAGGGGCTTTGGTCAGTAAGGGGCTTTGGTCAGTAAGGGGCTTTAGGGGTCGTGGGGCTTTGATCAGTAGAGGACTTTGGTCAGTAAGGGGCTTTAGGCAGCTTGGGGCTTTGGGCTGTCTGGGGTTCTAGGCAGTAAGAAACTTTAAGCAGTATGGGGCTTTAGGCAGCATGGGGCTTTGGGCACAGGGGGATAGTAAGTGACTTAAGGTAGTCAGGGGCTTTGGGCAGCCACTTTCAAGTTATATTGTTAGTTTTAATTTTGCTTTGATTGACAGGTGTACATGCCGCTGCTGTCAGTGGACCAGACAAAGCTCACAAGTGAAGGCCAACAGCAGGAGGTGCTGAGCTCTGATGTCAGTGATGCAAGAGCTGAGGAGGAAACTGAAGTTCAGGCACAACCAACTGAACCCACCGGCACAGGTCCAACTCGAGACGAGCTCCTTAGCCACTCCCATAAGTACCTGGACCTTGTGGACAGAACCCAGCAGCAGCTACAGAGTCAGTTAAAAAAATTTCATCAACTCAGTTACAGTCCTGAGAGTAATTATACTGTATAGTAATTATGGACATTTTTGGGGTTTTGTTGTTTCTGTAATTTTCAGCCGCAGATACAAATACTCTGTACATCCCTGAGCTGGACCTGGACCAGGATGTAAAGACCCTGCTGTCCAGCTGGCACGTAGTAGAAAAGCTGGAGCAGTGTGTCATGAACTGGCAAACCCAGCTCACTGTCTTCCTCGGAGAGCAGAGAGAGAAGCAGTCACAGGTCCTCTACCTTACCACACTTTCCTTTTTTCTTCATTCTTTCTTCATTCTTTCTTCAGAAACACAAATTTACTGCTGATGTTTGTCTCTGATCCCCAGTCCCCTGGTCCACTGGCAGAGTTGGAGCTTTGGCGTGGGCGTGCGGATGCACTGAGTGGTCTGTGCGAACAGCTCAAACTCCCAATGACAAAGACAATTCTAAAGTTAATGAGCCAAGCCAACCTGGTCCCCCTGCCACACCTACTTGAGACTATAACAAAACTGAACAATTTTCACAAGGAGGCCAAAGAGAACGTGTGCTTCCTCAGTACCGTGGAGAGGTACTTTAAGGTGAGTCAGAATGTAATGCAGGAGTGTTGCAGCAGAGTTTTCAATTCATGGAGAACATCTGCAAAACGCTTAAAATAAGTTGCCTATGTTGGCTTGGAAGTGTTCAATTTGTGAAATTCTGTAAACAAAAAAAAAAAATCTCAGAAAGTATTTTCTAGCACAGGCTTAACATTTTTAAATGTACTTTAGCATCTACAGTAGTCAGAGTGGTAAGGTTGGATTTTCTCCAGAAATGGAATTGTATTAATTACCTTAATGATATCATTGGGTTTATAAAGGAGGTCTGTTACACGGTAACTGATCCTTGGATGTTCAGTGCTCCTGCATTAATCGTGTTTTATGTGTCTCACGTTAATCGTGTTTATATTTCACACCAGCTTCTGGCCACGTCGGTGGACTTGAACACGATCTATTACAACATTGCGCTGCTGATGAGGGGGCTGAAGATGATATGGATCATGTCCAGCTACTACAACACTGACGAGCGCATGACGGCCCTGATGGACCGCATCGTCTGGCAGCTATATGAGCGTGTCGCTCATATCGTAGACATCCACACGCTTTTCAAGTGAGTTGGCACGATAGAGCTTAAATGCTAAACAAGCTCAGTTGCTAATCAAGCCCGGATAAAATGGGAGGGATCCGTCAGGAAGGGCCTCCGGTGTAAAACCTGTGCCAAGTTCTTGTCCGGACCCTTAGATGGTGACAACTGAAAGACAAACAACAAATATTCTAATATACAGTATAACTGGGCAAACCTGTGCAGTGCATAAGAGATGTCAAGATGATAACTGCTCAAATAAAGATATACAGAATAAATATGGGGATGTACAGTAGTGCAATAATAAACATAAGTTCTGGATGGTGCAAAGATGCCTAGTGGATGAAGCAGTACAATATAGACAGTTTTAGTTTTTGTATTCTTTTTTTTACATGCATGGGATTTTTATTTTATTTTGTTATTCTTTAAAAAAAAGTGAAAGTACTTCATGTCCTGTTCCTGTAGAGGTGACCGTAATGCGGCCAAGAACAAAGTTGTAGATGCCAAAAATGTTCTAGAGCACTGGAAGTCCACCTACTTTGCTGTTCGAGAAGCTATCGAAAAATCTGACAGGGAATCGCGCTGGGAGTTCGACCGCCAAAGGCTCTTTGAGAAGACAGACTACATGGCTTCAGTCTGTCAGGACTTGTACGACCTCCTGCAGGTTCGATCAGCTTGAAATAAACATTAATTTAACTGTTCTATGATTCTTAAAGTGACAATTTATAGCTACCTAATAAGACTGGCAGTTTAGCATCATACAACTGTTAACCAACTTGAGCTGTATATCGAATGCACGTAATTTTTTTAATCAAAATATGTCAATTAATTTCCTTCCTTGACCTTGGAGTGTTAATCTTCTGAACCGACAGACCCTGGAAGACTTTCCTAAAATCTTTGGGGCAGAGATGAAGGAAGTAACAGGCCAGCCCGAGCGTGTTGACGACGTGATGCGGAGGGTGGACAGCCTGGTGGTGCCCATCGAGGAGCTGGACTTTGACCCCTTCGACATTCACAAGAAGGAAGATTGGAAAAAGGTCATCGAGAACTTCCAGAGGAGCGTTCAGGTAAGGTCATGATTAGTTTTTCCGTATGAACGGATCCGTCTTTTTGTTTCTGCTCGCATCACCTTGTTGCCTCCCTGCTGTTCCAGGCTATTGAAGGTGAAGCCATTCTCTTCATCAACCAGTCCTTCAAGAACCTGCGCTCGGCCTCTGTGGCCTTCGACATGCTGATGAATTTCAAGCACGTCCGCTCCAGAGAAGCGCTCAACAACCAGTTGATGATGAAGTTCAGTGACATTCTGACCCAGTACTGCAGAGAGGTGCGGAAACATCTGAAACATCTGGCTTTAAAGGCATCAAATGCGTGTCATGTATCACACATATAAATGCACTCGGCAACAACATGGTATCGTGCTAAAAAGTGTCTATTCTTCGTTCTTTTGTAAATATGCATACACATTTATATTTCTATCCGATAAAAAGTAACACATTCGCTAAATACAATTTCATGCCCTTATATATTTTAGTTTCTGTAACTTTTTAAATACAAATCAGATTTAGATTCAGATTTAGAGCCAATTTAGATTTCACATGAAAAGACATAAAGGTGAAAAAGTGTACTATCCTAAAATGCTAAATTGTTAAGCTATTGCAACAGGAATTTAACATGGTTACAGACACTACAGATTTTTTTGAAGAAAGAAATCATATTTTGCACGGAATGCTTTGATCTATGTAAGAACTTTTACAGATGATAAGTTTCTTAGAATCCATGAAGAAATATAAATAATTAGCATTTTAAATGATTATTGTTTGAAGTGAGATAGTATAATGCTGAAAAAATTGCTATTTTTGGGGCACATATAAAATCATCTCTCTAAAAGTTAGCAGCTTAAAAAAAAATTTAGGAAAAAAATATTGGTTGCTTCCATGTTGCATAAACCTATGAAGTACAGTAGCTTCTTTGGCACAAATATGTTCTGTATTACATAAAAATATTTCTGTAATACATCTGTATACCATAAAAAAAAAATAGCACCAATACTGTGTTTTGTATAAAAACAACAAAAGTGAGAAAGTTTGGTTTTGTAGATTTCCCCAAAACAAACCTAGCTAGATAAGCGATGCACACGATCCAGCACTTCCTCCTTAGACCTCCTGTCTCAGATATTGACTATACTTGTTGCAACGTAAGAAGTCGAGCCATTATGATCCGAAGTTTTAACCTTGTTCTTACTGGTTTAACATTTTTAGGTGGACCTCATAAACACAATGTTTGTCGAGAACAAAGACAATCCGCCCCTGAATAAGGACCAGTCCCCTGTGACAGGGGCGATCTCCTGGGTTCACTTTCTGTTCCTCAAGATAAAACAGACCTTCCTACACTTCCAGAAGATGCCGGACATGCTGGAGAGCGAACAGGGCATGGCTGTAAGCTGAACCCATAAACATGGTTTGTATTTTGTGTCTGTTTCTACAATATTAATAAGCTTACACCTGGTGTGTGTGTGTGTGTGACAGGCAAAAGCTAAGTATCTGGAAGTGGGCCAGAGCATGCGAGACTATGAGATTGGTAAACACCAATGCTGGAGCGAGGATATGATGCAGATGCTGGACGAGCTCATGAAGAGAAAAGTCCTGCTCATGTTGGACGGCTCTGAGGAAATCGCCGCAGACGCCATGCAGCCGGAGGTACGAACCTCACAGACCCACAGATTGGTTATCCAGTCCAAGTGCATGAGATGAAGCGTGCTCTTCCTGCATGTCGACTGGATTGAGGAGCAGGATTACGTGCAGCACCACCGCCTGACAGTTTGATGCAACCACTATATGACTTGCTGAAATAGATACGACTTTCGGGGATCGCGAGTTCGCGAAGCATATGACTATAGTTTTTTGGTAAAAGCTTAATAAGCAACGATTCTGTAGTGTCCGTAACCATGTCACATTCAGATTACAATAGCTTAACTATTTTTCCCTTTAGCATAATTCACTTTTTTAGGCTTATATATTTTCATGTGAAATCTACATTGCGCAAGTTTCAACTGAATGGAGGTTAAGTTCATTGAAAGATTTGAATAAAAAAAAGTTACGGACACTACAAACATAAAAAGGCACGAGATTTATCAAATGTGTTTCTTTATATGATAAAAAGATAAAAATATAAATGTGTATGTGTGTTTACGAAATTCCCTTTAACGTCTTTGTAAGCTTAGTGCTTTCCTTAATGGAAATGCACATGTCGCTGTCGTCAACACAAACTGAACAGGAAATAAATGTTTATTTAGTCTGCACGACTGTTGAATAAATGACGAGTTTGGCGCTGTGGTGTGACTGTATTTTGGTGTTTTAGGACCTGGACCAGGCGAGGAGGTTGAGGTTCAGGGTGAACTTCGGCTGGGAGCTGGAGATGCTCTTCACTGAGACGCGGGTCTTTGAGCAGCAGGGCTACACTATACCTGAACAGATCAGACGAGTGGTTGTGCTCCAGGAGAAGCTCTTGAGGTAGGACTTTTTAAACAAAATGTGCAAAAATTCTCTATTATCTTCTGCAGAGTCATAGAATGAGTTTTTAGTGAGAGCGAGAAAGGGCAAATCATTTTGCTTTGTTTATTGATTTTTTAGCTTGAACATGGTGATGCTGTATACATTATATACATAATGGTATAGTGGTTAGTACCGTCGGCTCGCATCTCCAGGGTCCGGGTTCAAATCCTGTCTCCGTGTGCATGGAGTTTGCATGTTCTCCCCGTGCTTGGTGGGTTTCCTCTGGGTACTCCGGTTTCCTCCCACAGACAAAAGATATGCAGGTTATGCTAATTGGAGTTTCCAAATTGCCCGTAGTGTGTAAATGAGTGTGTATGTGTGTGTGTGTGCAATGGATTGGCACCCTGTCCAGGATGTACCACGCTTCATGCCCTAAGTCTCCTTTATATCTAATTATGCATCTGAGCAGTTGAGGGGTTAGGGGCCTCACTCAAGGGCCAGAACCTTGGTGGTCCTGTGATTGGAACCTGGAACTTTGCAATCAGTATAGTCCAATGCCACCACTGATCGTTTTTTTATGCTAATTATTTAACTTGCGGAGGTGCTTTAATTGTTAGATGCCCATAATTTTATCAATGTTTTCCGCCCTGTCCTTACTGTATATGTAATAATTAGTCATTGGTTTATAAGTCTTTATTACACTGAGCATGTTTTTCCTATAGACACCTGGACGAACTAAAGTACTTAACAGAACACTACCAATCTGAGATGGAGCGCCTGAAGGACGCAGAGTTCATCCTGATGGCCCCGCTGTTACAGGAACTGCAGACTGTGATGTCCATTGGAGCTAAACGAGTAACCTTGACCTCTCTGGGTAACTTCAGTCACATCATTACCTCCCCTCATGTGCATTAATGTAATAAGAATGTAATAAGGTGTATCTCATTAAGCTAATCTTTAGCTTATCTGGTCGATTCAAACTCAAGTCACTTTGGCGAGCTTCTTCACAGGTTCGAGTGAGAGTTTACGCTCGGATCCGGTCCATCTGTCACATTCATAAATGTTGTTATAGATCTGATCAGAAGAATCACAAAAATGTGTACGTAGCCACAGAGAGGCGTTTTTTTTTATCCTCCACATCCTGCTGCAGGCTTACCAGACTTCATCATCAAAGCCAAAAGCGCCATCTCACATTTCGGGTCCCTGCTGAACCAAATTCAGGACGAAGAAAAGGACATCGAGGCCAGCCTTCAGGCCTTCGAGTCAGTCAACCTGTTTAAATCCCCTGTGACAGAAAGTGCAGGAGAACTGCCAGGTAATGAGTCGCTCACACTATCATTCACGCTTAACCTTCATCAACAGATATGATCGAGCAGGTGTTTGTGGTCAAAAGACTGAAGGGTGTTTTCGGTTTAAAGGACTGAAAGAGTTCTGCGACATGGTGGAAAAACAACGAGCCAAAGATGTTCTCCTGCTGAGTAAGAGATACTTGGCCATCACGCCTCTGCTCACCAAGATGGAGTGTCTGACTGTGCAAACCAGCAGCAACAAGGCTGAGCACATGGCCCAGTACTACGCTTACTGGGAGCGCAGGGTGTTTGACTCTCTCACCAAGATGGTGCTGAGGTGAGTACTGAAGGATAAATTTGTTATTTAAAAGATTATATTTTTACATGTCGCTTAAACAGAATAGTGTGAAAAGTCATGTCAGTTTCATTGAATTAGTTTAGAGTTTAGAGTATCTCAGGTTATCTGTCCGTCTGTCTGTTGCATTGTTTTGTCTGGTGAGTGAGATACTACTGTATGGCTCCTCGTTTATCTGGAGAGTATGTAGGGGTTAATGATAGAAAATGTCTGTCCCGTAAAGCTGTCTTGATGGCGAATAATTCTAATTTGGAAAAATTCTCAATGAGACAGAATTCACAGTCCAATACAGTGGAAAACGGCTCTGAGATAAAATGGTGTCCGGGATTCCCCTCATGATTTAAAGGCGCAGAGACAACACTGTTACATTTTACATGTGTAAGATTTATTTAATAGATTTAGTCAAGTGGATTAGTATGCTTTACATTGTATATTCATGGCTAGGCCGTATAAGACTAACTTTGTCAGACTTAAGAACAAATCCGACTTATGAACGCGCGTTTCCGGAACAGAACTCATTCATAAGTAGGGAACAAACTGTATTTACAGTACCTGTAGTTACACACTAAACACCTGTACCATTTTAGCAATAGTTCAGTCCGATGTGACTGAATTTTCTAAGTTTGCTTTTCTTATGTCATGTTAATTTTTATTTCAATTCATAAAATTTAATTTCCTTACTATTATTATATTTTATGGTTAGTATGATTATGAACTCACACACTAAGAAGGTTATATCAGCTATATTACATAGATTTTATAATTGATTTCAACATTGTTAATTTTTTTAATTTTTTTGAAGTTTGTTGCATGTTTTTAAAGTGAGCCTGATGTTAATGACATTAACTATGTTCCTAGAAAGTGGAATTTCCAAAGTAGAATTATGTACAAGGATAATAATACTGTTGTTTGTGTGTGTGTGTGTGTGTGTGTGTGTTTCAAGGAACCTGCAGGAGTTTAACTCCGCGCTGCTGGGGTCGACCCCGCTGTTTGAGGTCGAGGCCGTCTTCTCAGCTGCTCATATCGTGCTGCAGCCCAGCAAAAGTGAAGTGCACAAGCTGATCATGCAGTGTGTAAAGGACTGTGTGGAGAGCACCAAGGTAATCTCTCAGCTCTTCTCAGCTGTTAATTATTAATATTATTATTATTTAGGGCTCGTTAACACGTGATTAATCCAGACATTTTAACACAATTTGATTCTTTAACGCAAATGAATCATGTGACTAAGTTTGACCCTAATGGCCTCCCATAATCGCTGCACGTTATCCGGCTGTGTGAAATAACAGCGCGTTTAACGGCCATGGAAGTTTGGATAAAACCAAAGCTGTGTGCTTGAGCCTCATTTAAGGAGAGCTATTGTCACAAGAACAGATTAAATGTAAGCTGTGGGAGCGGTGGCTCTGATGGCTAAGGCCCCAGGTTGTTGATTTTTGGATCTGAGGATCCGGATTGGAGCCCTTCCCATCAGTGGGTTGCCAGACCCCATACGACCCAGCCATTGCATGCAGCGATGGTCCCATTCAAAAGATTGTGATTGAACTTTTGTTAAATGTTAGTGTTTGAGATATTATAAAACTGAATTAACTGTTTCCTCTAACCAGTTTGTCACACATTTCTTTATTCCAACATTGCACATTTATGATAGAAGTAAAATCTGAGTATTTTAAAATTGTGATTAATCATGATTAATTATAGACTATGACAGTGATAAACTAGAATCAAACTTTTAATCGATTGGCCTTATTATGCACATAATTCCATTAACTCTGAACCCTGTAGCATTTCGTCCGCTGGATGCATGGCACCTGTATCGAGTGTCCTCCGCAGATCGTGGACGGTAAGGAAGAGCCCATCGTCTTCAGTTTCTTCAGCGACGTGTCCCAGCTGCCCGAAGTGGATGAGTGCGCCATGGCCATATCCCAGAGCACACAGCAGCTTCTCAGCTCCGTCGCCCACTATCTGCATCGTTGGATCTCCTACCAGCCTCTGTGGAAAACTGACGCGGCTACCGAGCTGGAGAACTTCGCCGCAACGAAGCCGTCATGCGTGGCTTATGAGGATAAGCTGCAGTATTATTTGCAGCTCCTTCAGGATGTGGAACAGCAGCAACAGGTGAAGGATGTTCACATCATCAGGTTGAACCAGAGGCCGCTGAAGTGCACCATCCTGGAGATCACTCAGACCTGGATCGCTACGCTGGGCAAGCTCTTAAACGACTCGGCTCGGGAGGAGTTACACGCCATGCGCAACGAGTTCCAGGTGAATGATTTAGTTTGAGTTATCACAGGCTACGTCCAGTAACACATTGCATTGTTTAGTACAATAGTGTGCAATTCAGGACACTTCAAGAGCTTTCTGATGAACTAGAAAACACTCACTAAGTAAATGGTCTTGACTTAAACTGAATTAAACCTGACTAGGTTTAATAAGAGCATTTTTTTCACTGCTGAACAGCAAATGTCCGAAAACCTGGAGAGAGCTCCTGACACATTGGAAAACCTTAAGTTCATCCTCACCATCATCTCCAACATCCGGGACATGTCTCTGAGCGTGGAGATGAGAAACAGCGACATCCAGGAGAGATACAGGACCCTGGCCTTGTATAAATTAAAAGTGAGCTTCACCGATTCTCATCTAGAGATAATTGTTTGTTTAAAATAAAAAAGATGCTGCATTGATCAGATTTATTTACCACACAGGTTGCAGAGGAAGAACTGCAGCTGGTAGCGAACATCCAGACTCTGTGGAAAGATTTGTCCACTGAGGCCCAACGTGTGGATCGCTCCCTGGGCAAAGTCAAGAAGACCTTCACCAAAGTGAGCTCTCTGAAATAATCCTGCACAGCCGGGGGCCAAAAGTTTTGAGAATGACACAAATATAAATTTTTTAGTCTGCTGCTTTAGTGTTTTTAGACCTTAGTGTTTTAAGTATAATTACAAGCTTTTCATAAGAGTCAAAGTCTTTTATTGACAATCAAGTTAATGCAAAGAGTCTATTTTGAATAGTATTTGCAGTGTCGATCCTTTTTAGCCTAAGAACACATGAACAAAGAACGGTACAAAAACATCTTTCACAAGCAACAACCATCCAAGAACAGTTTGGTGACGAACAATGCCTTCTCAAGCATGATGACGTCATAACTAAGTGGCTCTGGAAACAAAACATCTTGTTTCCTTGAAAAAAATATTCCAGTTGCTAACTTCAGCTATTGGAGAGTAGTACATTTGTACATTTTTTTATTAAGTATTGATACTAAAATTGCTGTGAACTTCTGGGACCACATGGCCTGTAAAAAATCTTGCTTAAATTAAAGCATTAAGTGTCAAATTCAGGAGTTTAACACCCCCAAAAAATCTGTAGTGTCCGTAACCATGTCAAATTCATGTTACAATAACAATCTTGCATTTTAGAATAATACAGTTTTTCAGTTTTATGTCTGTTCAAATTGGCCAAGTTTTATCTGAATAACAGTTAAGATCATTGAAGTATTTGAAATCAAAAGTTACAGACACTACAGACATAAAAGGGGATGAAATTCTATTTAGCCAGTGTGTTTTTTTTTTATCTGATAAAAATATAAATGTGTATGCATATTTTAAAAAAACGAAAAATAGTGTTTATATGATTCTGTACAAAAATTAAATTTTTCACTGAGGTCTTGATAAAGAAGATCAACACTGCAAATATTGACTCTACGCATGAACTTAATGTATTTGTTAATAAAAGCCTTTAACATTTATGCTTTAATATTTATACTACAAAAATGTAGTAATTATACTTCAGTGTACAAAAGTAACATCTTTCAGAAAGATCTACTGTAAAAATACTGAAGCAGCAGACTGGGTGAGAACTTGTATTTGTGTCATTCGCAAAACTTTTGGCCCCCGGCTGTATTATCATGACTATAAATAGAGTAAACATTGTACGGCACTGGTTATAGAGTTGTAAGATTATTCATTCTAATCTATGAACTTGTATCCGGTCAGATCACCCTGAAACAGATAGAGGACTATAAACAGGAGCTGTCCGTCTTTGCTGAGAGTTTTAGCATGCATGGACCAGGAGCTGTCGGAGACAACATGGAGAAAGGTACTCACGCATTTTCAGGAATTTTGTAAAGGTTTTTTTTTTGGCCCAAAACAGTAAAGAGAGTCAATGCAATGTAGTTAAGCACTAGAGATTGCATGCAATAGTTTACACTGATGAACCGCAGGTGTTACAATTAATAGTAAAAACTTTACAAAGTTAAATGTGCAATAATGCAAAAAATCTCCAAAAAGCTTTGGTTTAGGTTGTCACTTCAGGGGAAAAGTCTTTACTTTACTGTACTTAATGCATCTTTTAGAACAGAGTATAAACCACTGACCTGTAAAAAATATGTGAATTAGCGCCTTAGTAGGTCAACCAGAGACCTCTCCAGAGTGTTTTTCTGTGTCTCATCTTTATATCTTTATTATCTATGAAATCTTGTGTAAACTAACATTAATTCTGCCTCTTTTCCTGCCTCTTCAGGCCTGGCTGTTATGAATGCTTATGAGGCAGATCTGGCTAAGATAGACGCGGGCCGTCAGGAGCTGGTCAACGCTGAGAAACTGTTTGACCTTCCCATCACCTCGTACCCAGAACTGTTGAAAATCCAGCAGGACATGCGGGGTCTGAGGCGGATCTATCAAATCTACGAAGAACAGAAGGTCAGTCGGTCCATCCTGCACAACCGTCTGTACATTCGTACTTTGAAAGAATCGGATTAAACTTGTGCATGGTTTTTTTTTTTTCAGGCTGCTAAGGCAAAGTGGTCTCAGACCCTGTGGGTGGACCTGGACATCCAGCTCCTTCAGGACGGCATAGACGGTTTTATTAAGGACCTCAGAAAGCTTCCTAGAGACGCGAGAGCACTTTCGGTGGCCGTATTCCTGGAGGGACATCTGAAAGAGTTCAAAGACTCTCTGCCGCTGCTGGTGGACCTGAAGAACGAGGCTCTGAGAGAGAGGTTAGACCTGCAGAATATTTTGAAAAGGTTAGTACTTCTAGATGTTAATCTTAGTGTTGACTTTAATACTGTTTGTTTGTCTCAGGCACTGGAACGAGCTGATGGTGCAAACAGGAACTAGCTTTGATATGACCACGGGCACCTTCACGCTGGAGAACATGTTCGCCATGGAGCTCCACAAATACGCTGACGTCATCGGAGAGATCGTCACCACAGCCGTCAAAGAGCTGAGCATAGAGAAGGTCTAGAAGTTTCGACACACCCAGATCCTGTCTAAGCTTCTGTCTAAGATCTGTGGATCTTAAAGATTTGTTTTTCTTTTTCTCTGTATTTGTTTTCTACAGGGTGTGAAGGATGTGGTGAGCACGTGGGAAAACATGAAGTTCACCATGCAGCGGTACGTCAAAGGCATGCAGGAGCGAGGTTTCATCCTGGGTTCCGTCGACGAGATCCTGCAGAACCTGGACGATAACGCCATGAACCTGCAGAGCATGGCGGGGAGCCGCTTCGTCGGGCCGTTCCTGCCCGTCATCCAGGAGTGGGAGAAGAACCTGTCGCTCATCAGCGAGGTCATCGAGGTCAGGACACAGCAGCTCTGCATCTTAGCAAGTCAAATATTCTTCAACTCAGCCAAATATATCTATACATTGTTAAAATAAGTTTACAACAAAGAAATATAAAATCATTAAGGTAGTCAGTAAAATTGCAAGTGTAGTATGTTTTGGTCTATTAACGATAATTTTAATGGTTTTTTGGAATTTATTTCTTGAAAAAAGCAAATTATCAGCCGAAACAAGAAGAGAATTTTCAGTTTTTGTCTAGAAATAAGCTTAATAATTGTGTAATTCTTTGTTGTAAACTTATTTTAAAAAATTATAGACAGAGTTGAATATTTCACATGCCAAGAATTTTTTTTTTGTGCAGATTTGACTAAATGAATCATATTTCTGATAGTAAGTCCTTTTAGTAAATTGTAAATTGCAATTTTTCCATTTTTTACTATTTTATTTAAATGTTCAAATAATTATTATCCTTATAATAATCTTTTTTAGAATTAAAATTGTATATTTTTTTCATTGTGTAAATTTTACTGTTGTTTTTCCCTAATACCAAATTATATAGTTCATGTATCTTTAATGCCAGATTTATTCTTTAATTCTGTCTGTAAAAGTACAGCTTTATTGTTAATGATGCAAATAATATTTAATGTAAGTTCTTTCACTGATGTATAATCTCAAACTGTCCAGGTGTGGATAGTGGTCCAGAGGAAGTGGATGTACTTGGAGAGCATCTTTATTGGAGGTGACATTCGCTCTCAGCTGCCCGAGGAGGCCAGGAAATTTGACGATATTGACGGAGTGTTTCAAAAGGTAAACTGTTTTTACATTTTATTTGTTTAGTTTTTGCTTTTTTATGAATATACTAAACACCCATTGATTCAGGCATCATTTAGTGTAAAAGACGAGGAATAAGTTATAAGATTGCTTATGTGTCATGTTTGCTATCAGATCATGTCAGAAACGATGAAGGACCTGAGTATTAAGAAGTGCTGTCTGGTACCGAATCGGCTGTCGGACCTGCAGAACCTGAGCGAGGGTTTGGAGCGCTGCCAGAAGAGTCTGAACGACTACCTGGACTCCAAACGGAACGCCTTCCCCAGGTTCTTTTTCATTTCCGACGACGAGCTGCTCAGCATCCTGGGCAGCAGCGAGCCGACCTGCGTCCAGGAGCACATGATCAAGGTAGGGGGACAGCGTTTGGGTGTGGAATTTTTAGGAACATCATCACATTGCTGTAGTTTTGTGTGGGATAAATATGAGCGAGCCCCCAAAATCTTCGCGAAAAACGTTGCAATGGCGTGTGTTTCACCCCTTGAGTGAAAGTTCAGCTGTAAACAAGAATTGTAAAGACAAATAACTCTGGTTTCATCCTGCAGATGTACGACAATATCGCCTCATTGCGCTTTGACGCGGGGACAAGCGGAGAGTCGGTGGTAGGCGCCATGGTGTCTGCAGAAGGAGAGGCGATGGAGTTCAGGCAGTCCATCCCAACCGAAGGACGAGTGGAGGAATGGATGACGACTGTTCTGCTGGAGATGAGGAGGACCAACAGGCTCATCACCAAGGAGGCCGTGTTCAACTACGAAAAGAACAAGTCAAGGTCACACTGACTATTTTATTTTGTTGAAAACGGTGGTCTTGGTGCGGTACACATCCAGTTGCAAAATTACTGACTTTTATATTTCTATAAATATTAGTTATATCACTGGTTATATCAGATTATATCAATACAAGTTATATCACTATTATTTACTAAATGCTGAAAAAATTTAATTGGGATCACTTGCATTTTTTCTTGATAACAGAAAACAAAACATTGTGCTTTAATAAAATGAAAAAGATCGCTACAAATGTGAACACACAAACAAGAGATAATCCTGTTAATTGATTAAAGAATTGAATGTAGTTAATCCCAGTCATAGTCTGTAATTAACTGTAGCTATCATGATGAATGACAATTTTAAAATACTCAGGTTATTTGTACTGTATTATCAATGTCCAGTGTTGAAATAAGAAATGCATGATAAACTAGTTTATGACAGATTATGGCATTTTATAATACAACATTAATTCAACATTAACATAAGTGAGTTTCAGATATTGCCTCACCTGCTTTCAACTGCATATGAACTTGAGTAATATCCAATCCGTGGGGTTTAATCCCTTTGCAGCTATAACAGCTTTAACTCCTCTGCAAAGGCTTTCCACAAGGTTTAGGAGTGTGTTCTAACCATTTTTCCAGAAGCGCATGTGTGAGGTCAGGACACTGATGTTGGACGAGAAGGCCTGGCTTGCAGTCTCCGCCCTAATTCATCCCAAAGGTGTCTTATCTGGTTGCGGTGCTCAGTCTTGTTGGATCTGGTGTGTGGTTGGTTTTCAGGAGTTGGTCGCGGGCTCTTAGTTTCAGTAAAAGGAACTCTTAATACTTTGGCACACCAAGACATTTTGGACAATTTCATACTTCCAACTTTGTGGGAACATTTTGGGGACGACCCCTTCCTGTTATAACATACTGGGCACCAGTGCACATAGCAAGGTCCATGAAGACATGGGTGAGCGAGTTTGGTGTGGAAGAACTTGACCGTCCTGACCTTTATCCGATAGAACACCTTTAGAATGAATTAGAGCGGAGACTGCGGGCCAGGACTTCTCGTCCAGTATCACTGTCCGAACTCACAAATGTACTTCTGGAAAAACGGTCAAAAATTCCCATAAACACACTCCTAAACCCTGTGGAAAGCCTTCACAGAAGAGCTGAAGCTGTTATAGCTTCAAAGGGCGGCATCGTATTAAACCCCATGGATTATGTTGGATGTTACTCAAGTTTATACGCTTGCGAAGGCAGGAAAGCCAATAATTTTGCCAATATAGTGTACAGTATATTAAAGTAACTTCTACAAATAGAAATTATACCTATTATTACATTTTTACTAGTAAACGTTAAATTTGGACTTTTAACCCACCCTTCTAAGTTAAAAACAACTTGCCATTAAAAAAGTAGGTTTTTTTTTATTACAGAAGTCACATTTGGGGCAAACGTAAACCTTTTGTGTTGTTGCTTGTACCTCAGGGTGGACTGGATGCTGGACTACCAGGGCATGGTCGTGCTGGCCGGAAACCAGGTGTGGTGGACGTGGGAGGTAGAGGACGTTTTCTTCAAGGTGCAGGCAGGAGACAAGCAGGCCCTCAAAAATTACGCCAAGAAGATGCACGGGCAGATTGATGACCTGGTCAAGCGCATCACGCAGCCTTTATCGAGGAACGACCGCCGCAAACTCAACACCGTGCTAATCATAGACGTCCACGCCAGAGACATCGTGGACAGCTTTGTCAGGGACAGGTAGGACATCGTTATGTAATGAGATGTAGCAGTGTAGATACTGGGTGAGATTTTTTCCCTATCTTGATCGACGGTTTCGTGGTCCTGCAGTATCACAGACGTGCGTGAGTTCGAGTGGGAGAGTCAGCTGAGATTTTATTGGCTCAAAGAAGGAGACGATCTGTTCGTCAATCAGTGTTCGGCTCAGTTCTCCTATGGATACGAGTACATGGGTCTGAACGGCAGGCTGGTCATCACCCCCCTCACCGACCGCATCTACCTCACACTCACACAGGTATATACACACACACACACACACACAAAACAAATGAAGATGAAGTGAGTCTAATGTGTAACTGTGTCTTTAGGCGCTCTCCATGTACCTTGGCGGAGCACCAGCAGGACCTGCAGGTACAGGAAAAACCGAATCCACTAAAGACCTGGCCAAGGCTTTGGGTCTGCTCTGTGTGGTCACTAACTGCGGGGAGGGGATGGACTACATGGTAAGTTTCACACTTTAAACATTTTACACAGGCTTATATTTTTAGACGAAAATTATATTAGACAGAGTTTCTAATAAATAATAGTGATACATGTATACGTCAGAGTTCGAAATAAGTCACAGGGAGAGAAAGACTGGAATTGACAAGACCAAATAAGGAAAAATAAACACTTCATAAAGCTATATCTAAAAGTTTTAAGAAGATAATGAGCTACATGCTTGCTTTTCCTCTCTAGGCGGTTGGGAAGATTTTCTCTGGCTTGGCTCAATGTGGAGCCTGGGGCTGCTTCGACGAGTTCAACCGCATCGAAGCCTCTGTGCTGTCCGTCATCTCCTCCCAGATCCACACTATCCGCAACGCCCTCATGCTACAGCTCAAGAGGTTCCACGTAAGTGACATCATCTTTCCATTTTTAAATCTTTCAGAGCCACAGGGTTTTAATTGTAATCCTGTGCTTATTTACCGGATCTTGACTTGTTTCCAGTTTGGAGGTCAGGAGATCAGTCTGGATGCACGAATGGGGATCTTCATCACCATGAACCCGGGCTACGCAGGCCGAACCGAGTTGCCCGAGTCGGTGAAGGCCCTGTTCCGACCAGTGGTGGCCATCGTCCCTGACCTCCAGCTGATCTGCGAGATCATGCTGTTCTCAGAGGGCTTCCTCCTGGCCAAGGTGATCATCTCAGGGTCTGGTATATTATACAAAAGTTTGTCCCGAATACTGAGTGATGTCCCCTGAAAAAACACTGCATACAGTGGAACCTTGGATTACGAGCATGATTCGTTACGGAAGCAGGCTCGTATTCAAAACACTCGTAAACCAAATTTAATTCCCCCATAAGAAATAATGGAACCTTAGATTATTCGTTCCACAGCCCAAAGAAATAAGTATTATAAAATAAAATAAAAATAAAAAAATATATATATATAAAATAATTAATACAAAATATAAAGTAAAAACAAATTACCCTGTACTTTACCTTTAAAAAAAAACCCCAAAATAAATTCAGACAGATTAGTGTTTCCGTTTGTGCGCGCAGGCGCTGTGTGTGTGTGTGTGAAACTAAAGTAAGCTCCCCTCTCCCCTCTCTCGTCTTACACAGTTACCCTTCCTCCACTCTTTTCACACACACGCGCACACAACGGAAACACTATTTTATTGGAAAAATAAACAAGAAATCTCTCCAATGACACTCGATTAAGCGACACTCTAACGGAATCACTGCTGTAAAGTAAAAATAAAACAAATGAACCTAAACTTTACCTTCGAAAAGAATCGCGACAGAGCAGTGTTTCTGTGTAGAGCAGAGAGAAAGAGTGTGTGTGTGTGTGTGTGTGTGAAGGCGAAAGTAGGAGGGGTGTGTGTGTGTGTGTGTGTGTGTGAGGCACGGTGTCCAACGGCGCACGCACACAGACACAAAGAGCAGGCTAATACAGAGAGAAAATGGATCTTTAACCTCTCTAATGAGACTTGCTTTTGCTTTACACGCGCGCTGTACACACACGCATACAGATACAAAATAAAATGTTATACACACACGTGGTCACAGTGTTATAGTAAACAGTACACGTGCACACAGATGTTGATTATACCAGTAAAAACGCGCACTAAGACCCAGAATGGGTGACGATTAACCACAATTCTGCAGCACAAGAAAGAGAAAAACTGTTGGCTTGGTTGTGATCACGTGACGCTCGGCGTCAAAACAAGAAGCGCATGTGTCATACATGATACTCGGTGGTCGTAAACCAAGATTTGTTCGTTTTCCAAGTCAAAATTTATTTAAAAAACTTTGCCCGTGTTGCGGAACGCTCGCAAACCGCGTTACTCGCAATCCGAGGTTTACTTGGACTTGGAAACATGTCTGATTACTATGTGCATGTAAACGTGATCAGATTACCCAAGCGAATGTAAAGGTCGATCTGATTCCTTCAGTGTGGTTTTCTCGCAGGTGCTGGCGAAGAAGATGACGGTGCTGTATAAGCTGGCACGAGAACAGCTGTCCAAACAGTCTCACTATGATTTCGGGCTGCGAGCGCTCAAATCTGTATTAGTAATGGCGGGAGAGCTGAAGAGAGGATCTGCTGACCTCAGCGAGGTGACACTTGTGCTTCCCAAACAGAACATCTCACTTCCTTTAAAACTTTATGCTAAATTGTACCTAACACATATACATATTCACCCCCTGCTTCTCTGTGTCTCTCTCCATCTTTCTCTCTTTCTATCTCAGGATGTGGTGCTGATGAGAGCTCTAAGAGACATGAACCTGCCAAAATTTGTCTTTGAGGATGTTCCTTTGTTCCTGGGACTGATCTCAGACCTGTTCCCAGGACTGGACTGCCCACGTGTGCGCTACCCCGACTTCAACGATTCTGTAGAGGCCACTCTGAACGAGAATAAATACATTCTTCTGCCCAATCAGGTACCTCCATGTAAAGTTATCTCACAGGAGATTGTTCTTTATGAATGACTATAATTATTATTGTTGAATTGCACTGATGAGTTTATTGTTTTTTTATTCGTTGTTGGCTGCAGGTGGATAAAGTGGTCCAGATGTACGAGACCATGATGACCAGACACACTACCATGGTGGTGGGACCCACAGGAGGGGGCAAATCCGTGATTATTAATACTCTGTGCCAAGCCCAGACTAGGTCTGTGTCTCATAAATGTCAGTCTACATACCTTGTAGTAAGTATTTTCTTTTCGAATGTCTAAAAAATGCTTATTCTGTCCGTGTGCCATGCAGGCTGGGGCTCACAACCAAACTGTACACACTGAACCCTAAAGCCATGAGCGTGATCGAGCTCTACGGCATTCTGGATCCCGACACTCGAGACTGGACCGACGGTATTCTGTCCAACATCTTTCGGGACATTAACAAACCTACAGACAAAAGGGAGAGAAGGTAAAGTTCAGTTTCTGCAAACGTTAACGAAGAAGATTGATAATAAAAGGCAGAATTTGTTTTAATCCTTATCATCTTCTTATACGTATATCAGCACGTTAGTCTGTTTTTTCTTTTTCTTTTTTTTGTTGTATTAGTATTTAAAATTTGTCATTTTTTATGGGATCGGTGGAGATCGGTCAATATGATATTATCACAATATGATTTTATAAATATAGATAATGATTTTATAAATTATAAATATTTATAAATTGTAAAAATATTTTCATTTTGTTACAACTCTAAACAACCATAGCAAATAATTTGCTATTAGCACAAAAGATTCTGCCAAGAAGAACTTGCAACTAAGATCTATTATTATCTGTTTTTTATATTTATTTATTTATTTATTTGTTATTTTTTATTATCAATCATCCTGTGTGTGACCCAGGGCCGTCACAGATGGCTCATACACACTTACAAACTCGGTACACATTTAGATCTCATGGAGCTAAACACCTTTCGCTATACTTCACAGGAGGCCATTTATTGCGGGTTGTTTGCAAAACACACTGAATGAAATTTGATGTACTCCTCCTAGGGGATTTAAATGATCACCACCAAACTGGGCCTATATTATCTCAAGGCATTGTGGATCCAAAATTGTGAAGGGATTTTTAAAATCTCAAATGGTTCAGCTGTGGCAAGGCCTTAAACTTATGGCAAAAAATGGCTAATAACTTCTGTAGTTACTGTATATACGCTATATAGTTATAAAATATATTATGTCATAATGGTATTGGTACTTCCCCCTTAAATGCATGTGCTCATTGTGCCTACTGTCTTTCTGACGCACCCGGGCGGTGATGGCGCAGGTGCTTGAGCCTGACCATCGTTGCATGCAACTATATTTAACATTGATTTCCCTGCACAGGTACATCCTGTTTGATGGGGATGTAGATGCTTTATGGGTGGAGAACATGAACTCCGTGATGGACGACAACAAGCTGCTGACACTCGCTAACGGAGAGAGGATCCGTCTGCAGAATCACTGCGCTCTCCTGTTTGAGGTAATGACAGTCAGTGGGTTTCATAATGAATGCAGTGTTAGAGTTTCAGCTGAAATTCCGTCCTTAATGTTTTTGTAGGAAGTGTTTGAATAAGAACACGTAACGATCATGAGAGTGAGATGAGATTTTACCCAGAGTGTTTGCTTTCAGGTGGGGGATCTTCAGTATGCCTCTCCGGCCACCGTGTCTCGCAGTGGAATGGTGTTCGTGGACCCCAAAAATCTTCGCTTCACCCCCTACTGGGAGAAATGGGTGAACAGTAGACCCGTGAGGGTAAGAGGCAGACGGGCAATGTGGTAACGGCACTGTAACTTTTTTTTCCTCTGTGTTGGGTTATAAGATATTAATCACAGTTCCGTTCACAGGAGCAAGACGGTCTGAACAAGCTTTTTAAGAAATATGTTCCCAGCACCATAGACATGATAGTGGAGGGAGTTGTAGATGGAAGGCAAGGAGAGAAAATGAAGACAATTGTCCCACAGACTGATCTTAACATGGTGAGGCGATTACATTCTTCACCAAATAATTTTATTTCTGAGCTGTTTACATGTATTAGCAGATCATTGTGTATATTTAAATTCATGCTAAATGCCTTTAAACCCAGCTGATTGTTGCTCTACCTCGATGGTCCTCCACAGGTGGTGCAGTTGTCGACAGTGTTGGACGCTTTGCTAGAACTGGAAGAGTACTCCTTCGACGAGCTGGAGAGTTTCTTTCTTGAGGCTCTGTACTGCTCGCTTGGAGCTACGCTGTTAGAGAGCGGCCGCAAGAAATTTGATGACTTTATTAAGAGGCTGTCCAACCTCACCTCTGTCCACACTGAGACACCGCTCGCCGGCCCTGGAGACCTACCTGGTAATTTTGGAAAATATACCTTTTGTGTTCTGTGTTTTATGGTGTGTAATTATTTCCAGAAAAGTAAAACAGTAAAAAAAACTTGAAAATAAATATAAAATGCCATTTTGAAAAAGCTAATACAGTGGTAATTTAAAATATGAATTTAATCCGTTCTGGGGGCGAATTCTTAAGGTGAAATTTTGTATTGTGAAACACATTGTCCCATAGAAAATAATGTAAATACAGATAATCTGTTCCAGCCACCTGAGAATATTACCAATATTACCAATTTCCAACACTATAATAACATTTTTGCATGTAAAAACAAACAAAACATTTAGAAAAGAATGAATAAAGATTAAACCTCACTTAACCTTTATTTATGATTCCCCTTGGCACTGGCTGCTTTAAAAACCAAACTGAAACTGGCTCCCTTTTCTTCTTGCTTCCATCCTTGATAACCTTCTTGACATCTATGGTGCTGTATCTTCACTACTGTAAATCTTACACAAAATGTAAAAAAAAGCCCACAAAAAATATGTAAACTCGCTTCGGTTGGCTTTCCACTAATGCAAATAAGTTTTAAACGTAACCACAACTTAGCCGGCATTCAGTTCGGCTCGAGTCGTTCACCCGTATGCTGAAAATGCTTCACGTGCCAAGGCAAATTTCATGAAAAATTTCAGTTCTAAAGGCCAAAATTTATGAGGTCGATGTTAGTATGCAGTGGGATAAATCGCTGTATAAATCAGGAAAAAGCTGAAATTTGAGGAAAAGATTACTTGGGAAGACAGAGGAAAAGAAAGAATGAAGGAATAAATCTATAAAAAAATAGATTATGAAATTGAAAATAAAAGACGAAGAATCACAAACGTGAAGGAAAAGAAAATGTAGAGAAAAGGAAATTAATAAAATAAGGGCCAAATGAAAGGAAGGAAGGTGAGTGAAATAGCTTAGAAAAACTTTCTAAACACAATACTTTTATCTTGGCTCTATTCTGTATAGATTAAATATTGCACTTCTGTCTTATTCAGTATCTGTCTGTATATATCAGGTTTTCTGCCAACTCTCTATGACTATCACTTCAATCCGAGCACAAAGAAGTGGACTCCCTGGAGGGCGCTGGTCCCCAGATACAACCACAACCCTGACATGAAATTCATCGACATTCTCGGTAAAATTAAAGTCTCAGTTTTAACGGGTGTTTATCATAATGTTTTTGGTTCCTTCTGTGTTTCACTTGGTTTTGCTTTAAGTGATGGTTTGGCACAGCCAGACATTTTTGGTTTATAATTAATTCTCCGTACTATTCTGCACTCGTCTCTCTCAGTGCCCACCGTCGACACCACGCGCACCAACTGGCTGTTGGATCAGATGGTGAAGGTGAAGAGGCCCGTGGTGCTGGTTGGAGAGTCTGGAACATCGAAAACTGCCACCACGCAGAACTTCCTCGCCAATCTGGACACCGACACGACAGTAAGTCACACAAACATCGTCCACTACGCCGTAGTCCTTACATGACCGGATTTCCTCCTCTTCTTCACCTTCTCATGGCTGCTCCTGTTAGGGGTCTCCATTTGTCTCCATCTAACTTTGTCTCCCTCATGTTCCTTTGTCACTCCAACCTCCTGTATGTCCTTCCTCAACACATCTATGAACCTCATCTTAGGCTTCCATCTTCTCCTCCTGCCTGGCAGCTCCACCTCTAACATTCACCTTCTGTTGTCCCCAAACTGTCCTACAGTAACTGCACTGTACCTCTAATATACTGTACCCTAATCCTGTCCATTCTTGTCACTCCCAAAGCATCTTCAGCTCTACCATCTCAGAACATGACATTTTTTTTTGGTTTTCCAGATGATTCTGACCATCAATTTCTCATCAAGAACCACGTCCATGGACGTCCAGAGGATCCTGGAGGCCAGCGTTGAGAAAAGGACAAAGGACACCTACGGCCCTCCCATGGGCAAGAGGCTGCTGGTGTTTATGGATGACCTTAACATGCCACGCGTAAGTCTATACGTGCACGTCACTGCAGGTGTACTAGAGTGTGCACAAACACACTGCAGCTGAATGTATCTGGGAGAGAAATAGTGCCAATACCGAAAGCGTTTTATCTTCAAATCTGATTCCAGTGCGATTTTACAGATGGACCCTAATCTCGATTGCTCATTGTCTACATAATGCATTTTACCTTCTATTATATTATATTACATTACTTTTGTGTCTTTGTCTCACAGGTGGATGATTACGGCACGCAGCAGCCCATAGCGCTGCTGAAGCTGCTGTTGGACAGGGGCGGGATATACGACCGGGGCAAAGAACTCAACTGCAAGATGCTGAAGGACATGGGCTTCATCGCAGCCATGGGGAAAGCAGGAGGAGGCCGTAACGAGGTGGATCCTCGTTTCATCTCCCTCTTCAGTGTGTTTAACGTCCCGTTTCCTGAGGAGGAATCACTCCATCTCATCTACTGCTCCATCCTGAAGGGCCACACCAGGGTGAGAGACGCATGCGTTCATATCGAGCAGTCGCTGTTGCACTTCTCATGCTGTACAAACTGTTTCATTCCTCTTGTTTTAGAATATACAAATACTCATTTTACGGTTAGAACGGCACATTATACTTTATATCCTTTTTTTATACATACATTGAAAGTACAAGCTTAACCTTCTCAGTTTTTTGAAGATGTAAAAAAATTCAAGTTACAGCTTCACCTCAGACTGTTACTAATCTCTGACACTGGAGACTCCTTCCATCAATGTTCCACAGATTTCAACAGTGCTGTGGAATAAGGAGCAGAAATAATAATTTACTTCTCCAGAAAGTGTTGATAAATAAACATAATTAGCATGATGTGTACTGTATAAGTGTGTTGTTTCTACTATTTATCTCACAGATTCTGTTGTTTTTTCAAAGGCGTTTGATGAAAATATTCAGAACATCTGTGACACACTGACCTCCTGCACACTGAACTTGTACAACTCCATCATTAAAGACTTGCCACCAACTCCCTCTAAGTTCCACTACATCTTTAACCTGAGGGATCTGTCCAGGGTGTATAACGGCCTGACCCTGACGAACGCAGAGAGGTTCGTACACTCGTCACTCGGTCAGAAACGTCATTCTGTTATTTATTTCGTCGTTTCTGATCACGACTCGTTGCAGGTTCCTGGCGGTCTCTCAGTTTGTGCGGGTCTGGAGGAACGAGTGTCTGAGGGTGTTCCACGACAGGCTCATCAACGAAACCGACAAAGCTCTCGTGAGTGCTCTTATACTACCCGTATTACCAATATTACCCAATTCTAACACTATAATCATATTTTTGCATATTAAAAAATAAAAACATTTAGAAAAGTAAATTAAGTAAAATAGGAAATAAATAGACATTAAACCTCACTTAACCTTAATTTATGATGCCTCTTGGCACCGACTGCTTTAAAAACCAAACTGAAATCGGCTCCCTTTTCTTCTTGCTACCGTCTTTGATTACATTCTTGACTAACTCTTGGTGCTACGTCTTGACTAACTCTTGGCACAAAATGCAAAAAAAACCACAAAATATATGGAAACTCGCTTCCTTTGGTTTTCCATTGACGCAAAACAAGTTTTGAACTGCTCCTGTACGTACGTGTTCACACAAAGTAGCTGCAAGCTGGTGTTCGGTTCGCCTCGGTTCGCCTGCTCGTATGCCAAAATGCTTTGCATGCCAAGACAAATTTCTTACAAAATTTTTAAAACATTGCCTGAAGTACCAGTGTACATCTCATTCAAGCTAGACTCGGTTATTAATCTGTGCTCATTATTGTTCTCAGGTCCAGGGATATATTAAAGCCCTAATAGAGGAGCATTACAATTCTGATGTGGAGTCAGCGATGAGAGACCCGATCCTGTTCGGAGACTACAGAACGGCCCTTTCCGAGTTTGAGCCCAGAGTCTACGAGGACATCCAGGATTACGATGCCTGCAAGGCTCTTTTCCAGGTACTGGCATCAGGTGAACTCCTAAAGTATACCTCTGGTTCTTAAACACCTGGAACTGCATCATCTTCACTGTTGTTCTGTTCTGGATTTGAATTACAGGAGATCCTCGAGGAGTACAACGAGACCAAGACTAAAATGAACCTGGTGCTCTTTGACGACGCGCTCGACCACCTGACCAGAATCCATCGCATCATCAGGATGGACCGTGGCCACACCCTGTTAGTGGGAGTCGGAGGGTCTGGGAAACAGTCCTTAACCAAACTGGCTGCTTTCACCGCAGGATGCGAGGTAATGCATTCTTCTCATTAAAGCATCACAGTAGTACTGCTAGCATTACACTATTTATTTACATAACACTATTTTATATTTTTCTTTTGGTTGTAGGTGTTTGAGATTGTGTTGAGTCGAGGATACTCAGAGTCTCACTTCCGTGAAGATCTAAAGACTCTTTACTTAAAGCTGGGCATCGAGAATAAGAAAACCGTGTTCCTGTTTACCGACGCTCATGTGGCCGAGGAGGGCTTCCTGGAGCTCATCAACAACATGCTAACGTCAGGTGCGTTATGTTATACCTCTGGACAATAAACATTTATATGACCACTATTTAAAAACTATTTTTACACTTGCGCACCCATGTTTTTAAAGAGACAAAATCGGAGCTGCTTTTATTTCTATATTACAAATGCTTATTTAGAGATGCAACCTGGTCACGCCCACTTTACCATTTATGGTTGTAAGATCTCAAACATACTAAGGTATTACTATTACCATACACAGACTAAAAAACACATCTGCAGTACCATATCTTAAAGACACACCCAAGTATCTTAAAGACACACCCACTTAGAGATGCTTTATTCCAGTCCCATGAACAAGTTCAAAGACACACCTACTCAGAGCCTTCTGTATATAAATATACAGTGGAACCTTGGATTACGAGCATAATTTGTTCCAGAAGTGGCTTATATTCCGAAACGCTCGTAAACCAAATCGAATTTTCCCTTAAGAAATAATGGAAACTCAACTTATTCCTTCCACAGCCCAAAAGAAATACATAAAAATTATTAATACAAAATATAGTAAGCGCAGGCGCTGTTTGTGTCTGTCGTTATGTGTGTGCATGCACGTAATTTGACACCATGCCGGTTTACAAACACACATACACTAAAGGCGAGAGAGAGAGAGAGAGAGAGAATGTGTAAACCAGCACGGTGTTAAATTACGCGCGCACACACATAACGACAGGCTGAGGGAGAAAATGTGTGCACGAATGTTGATTGTACCAGTAAGAGACGCGCACTAAGACCCAGACGATTACCCACAATTACGCAGCGCACGAGAGAGACAAAAAACGTTGGCTCAGTTGTGATCACGTAATGCTCTGCGTCAGAACAAGAAGCGCATGCGTGATACATGATACTCGGTACTCGTTAACCAAGACTTGCTTGTTTTTCTTGCTTTGTTTTTTTTTGCTAGTTAATCAGAATTTATTAAAAATCTTACTCGCACTTCAAGGTTTCGCTGTAAGGACACATCCACATTCTGTTCACAAAAAGATGCTTTCGTTGCTTTTAAAGAGACACGTCCACTCAGATATGCTCTAATTTATTTATAGTATTATTCCATATTATCAAATATCAATTTTCATAGTATCTAGTATCTTTTCATGCTCATCTGCCCATTATGATCTATGGTCTTAAGGACCCACCCACACAATCAATCACACACCCATACGATTAAACATTTTTTCTGAAAAATAAGATTTGAAGATTGCTTCCTATAGATGCATGCTGCTTTAGAGAAAAATAAATCACAGATAAAGCAGACTGAAGTAATCTTAAGATGTGCCGCTATGGAGAAATGTGACCTCGTACCATTCTGTGCGTGCAGGAATGGTTCCAGCGCTGTTCCCTGATGACGAGAAGGACTCGATCCTGAATCAGGTCCGCGACGAGGCTATGAAGATGGGCTCGGGGCCGTCCAAAGACAGCGTGTGGCAGTACTTTGTGAACAAGAGCGCCAACAACCTGCACATCGTCCTGGGCATGTCTCCTGTAGGGGACGTCCTCCGGACTCGCTGCAGGAACTTTCCGGGTAAGAAGGGAGGCGGTGTAGAAGGTGTACAAGAAAGAGATAAACGTACTCAAAGTCTACACGCCCTCAATTCACAATGCTGAAATCTACACAATATTTAGTACGAGTCAGGATTTTAGAGAAGTAACAAAAACGGTCAGGTTCACTCAAAAGTATGTTCATGAATGTTCTCCATTTCTGATTTCTAAAGATCCGGTTCATCCACTGTTATGGTGGAGGAGGTCCTTCAGCCGCCTTCTGAAAGGTTCACGATTTCTGTTTTTTCCCAAACGCCTTTTACACTCCAGCAGTCCGGAGGCGTCCTTGTGGTTGGGCCACTAGATTGTTGCCCGAGTGGTCCAACGGGTGTCGTCTTGTCGTTTCACTTGCCCAGCCCATCTGAGTTTCCGCTCTCTGGCATCTTCCTTGAATTTGGTTTGCTGTTCTTCTTGGTTCTGAGTCAGGTCTTCGAGATTCACTGTTTCATCGCTTTCTGCGTCGCCTGTTCCTTCTTCTCTTCTGTTTTTCGCATAGTCCATGTTTCACAGCTGTACTTAAGTGCAAGTTGCAAGGTGGAGTTTCAGAGTTGACATTTCGTTTTCATGTAGATTTCTCTTATGTTCTTAAAGCTGTTTCTCGCTCCACTATGTCGTTTGCGGATCTCATCATTGATTTTGTGGCTGTAGGTGACTTGTTGGTTTAGGTAAACGTATTTGTTGGCAAAATTGATAGTTTGGCTTGCTGGTGTAGTTGTTCCACTGGTGCATCAGTTGTTCTTCAATGGCTGGGTTTTGTTCCTGTTGATTCACTAGAGTCATTAAGTTCTTGAAGGATCGACCTGGCAGTCTGTACATTGTACGCAAACAGGATGATGCCATCGGTGAATAGAAAGCAGTGAAGCCATTCTCCATTGATCCAGATGCCTCAGTTGTCCCAATCCGATGTTCGAAAGCTGTAGTCTATGAAAGTAACATAATATAAATGTGTACTTTCCCTTTAATTTATGATCCTCTAAGGCCTGTAAAGACTTTTATTCCTGAACACTTGTGGTATCACCTGTTCACTTTATCGTCTTAGGAGAGACGTTTTCCTGACTCCTGTTGTCCCGCATTTATGTAACAGAGTGACTGAACATCTTAATGATTGTGTGTGTTTGTTGTTCAGGCCTGGTGAATAATACCGGTATTGATTGGTTCCTCCCGTGGCCTCCTCAGGCTCTACATGCAGTCGCAGAGTCTTTCTTGGGTAAGTCTTTAACATCTATAAAAAGATTTATGAGTATACAGTTACTGTTACCATACCAACGCTGCTTATTTTTCTATAATTGCACAATAGGGAGTGGTTTATTTGATATTACTAGGGTGGGTCAAAATTTATCCGCACACCAGTTATAATAAAACTTCTGTCTCATCAGCGCCCCAGTCATGTGTTAGATCAGTTTATTTGTAACATTCAAAAAATGCCCCAGTGTGACTTGCACGGAAGAGCAAAGCAAAGAAGAGTAGCATACAGTGATTTGTGTGGTGTACCTGCCTAAAACAACCCACGGAAGAGAATAAACAGAAGTGTTTGGATATCTGTGAACACAGTGTGATACTCTGTGGAAGGTGAAAGTTTCTTAAAGAGAATCATTACTGGTGATGAGACACAGATTCATCACTAAGTAAACGGTGTTGAAGGAAACCCCATCACCGAATGAGAAAAAGGTTTCTCAAGGGCCAGAAGTATTGGAATATCACCATGAAAAAGGTTCAACAATCAACAGTGCTCGTTACAGTGAGATGCTTATTGAAGAGCTGAAGACTAAACTTCAGATTAAGCACAGAGGACCGGTAACGAGGGCGCCCTGATCTCCGGCAAACACTGTCGACAGTCTGAGGTGTTAAAGCATCCTCTTTATAGTCCTCATCTCGCTCTATCAGACTTCCACCTGTTCGGTCTCCTGAAAGCAGAACTACGAGGACGGAGATTCACTTCTGATGAAGAAATGAAGACCGCAGTGCATTTGTGACTCGCAGCTCAGCCGTAAACAATTTTTAATGAGGGAATACGAAAGCTTGGGAACAGACGAACAATGTATATCTCGAAAAACAAGGAGATTATGTCAAAAAAATATGTATTTGTCTTTTCTAAAATTTAGCCAAAGTGCAAATGATTTTTGACTCACCCTCAGTAGAACCCCAGTGGAGAGAATTGACAAAAGAGTGATTGTACAGCATGACCTGTAGAGGGTTATCAGTATGGGATTATCTTTTCATCGTGTCCGTCTTGTGTTCCAGGCGAGAGCCCGATGATACCCAAAGCCCATACCGAGGAGGTGATAGGTCACGTGTGTATGGTGCACAACTCGGTGGGTGTGTACAGCAAGCTTTTCCAGCAGAAGCTGCGGCGCAGTAACTTCGTCACCCCTAAAAACTACCTGGACTTCATCAGCACCTACTCGAACCTACTGCAGGACAAGGACAAGTACATCCTCGGTGAGTACACAGCTTACACGTGTGTGTGTGTTTAAATCCGTACTGTCAATCGATTAAAAATGGTAATCTAGTTAATTACAGTCATAATCTCTGATTTATCATGATTAATCACAATTTTAAAATAATCACTTACTTAAAAAATAAAGTAATGCCTGACAAACGGGTTCGAGGAAACGGATTATTCAGTTTTAGACATGTAATTTATTCTTGTAAAAAAAACATTCCCCTTTAAAGGTAGCTCGAGCCCACAGCTTTGGGTTTAAAACTTTCTGCTGTGTGCTAAATCTTTCTGTGTGTGTGTGTTTGTGTCTGTGCGCACTATAGCCCTGTGTAAGCGTCTGGAAGGAGGTTTGGATAAATTGGAGGAGGCCAGTGTGCAGCTTGCCGAGCTCAACGAGAAGCTAGCCGAACAGAAAGTGGTTTTGGCCGAGAAGTCGTCCGCTTGCGAGATCTTGCTTGAGGAGATCACAACCAACACCAAAGTTGGTCAGTGTCAACATACAGAAAACACCAAGATTTTTATCCTGAATCTGAAATTATTATATATATATTAGATATTGGGTGTAATTAGGATCATGCTAACTCGTGTGTTCTTAATGAAGCTGAGGAGAAGAAGGTGCTGGCTGAGAAGAAGGCCATGGAGATCGCAGAGCAGAATAAAGTGATCTCTGTGGAGAAAGCCGATGCCGAGAAGTCTCTGGAGGAAGCTATGCCCGCGCTGGAAGCAGCTCGCACCGCTCTGCAGAATCTGGACAAGTCCGACGTCACTGAGATCAGGTGAGTCCAAGCCGAGATGACGCGAATCACTGAAAAGACTCGAACATCACACTGAGTCTTATGAGGGTCTCATAGTCGAGACTCGTCTGAATATTTCCTGTCTCCTGGCCCGTGTTGTGCAGATCCTTCGCCAAGCCCCCGAAGCAGGTGCAGTCGGTGTGTGAGTGCATCCTGGTCCTGCGCGGGTACAAAGATATCAGCTGGAAGACGGCTAAGGCCATGATGTCAGAGGCTAACTTCCTGCGCTCGCTCATGGAGATGGACTGCGACGCCATCAGCACAGGGCAGGTCAAAACGGTCCGAGGTGAGACGTGCTGCGATACAAAGCAAACTCAATTTCCCTGATTATTTTTAAAAAGCATGAAGGTGAAAGTACACACCATGAAGAGGAGGTGACTGAAAACATTTGTGTTGTTACTGGAGGTTTGTAACATTCTATAAAGCACTCTGTGTCATGCTGTTGAAATGTCACGAAAGCTGGAAATGTGACGAAAATGTTACCCAAAGTTGATCATTTTCCTCTAACAGCAACTGTTATGATGACAAACACTCTTCATGGTGTCTCCTCTTCTCGTCAGGCTTCCTGAAGTCCCTGAACACATCATTCGAGGAGATGCAGGCCATCAGCAAGGCCGGCTCGGGAATGCTGAAATTCGTTGAGGCTGTCACGGGTTACTGCGACGTGGCCCGAGAGATTAAACCCAAGAGACAGAAGGTTTAACCAACTTCTATGTTTCTGCTACAGCTTTACTGCAAACTATACTGAAATATCGAGAAAAGCCTTTTCCATCACTTGCTTGCGGATGGCTCTGGATGTAGATTAGTAGATATATTATGCATGTTTTATTTCGCGAGTTTTGCAGTTTTGTCCTACGGCAATTAACACTGACCTTTTTTCCAGGTGGCTAATTTGGAGAAGAACTTCTTCCAGAGCAAGCGCGAGCTGGAACTGATCCAGAAAGAGCTTCAGCAGATCCAGACAGAGCTGGGCGCTTTGGGGCAGAAATACAACGACGCCATGACGGAGAAGCAGCAGCTGCAAACAGAGGCTGAACTCATGGAGCGGAGACTCATCGCCGCCGACAAACTCATCTCGGGACTCGGATCGGAGAACAAACGGTCAGAAACAATCTTACATTTTAAAAAAGATGTCCGCTACATGCACGTCCTGCACAGTGCTTTTGAATCCTGGATTCTGATTAGGAAGAAATGAAAAAAGTGTTGATTAATTTTCTCTAGCAGCAGCTCAGAAAAGAGAGTGCGGTGAGGTGTTTACAGGTGCTGTAACGTGAAGAAAAGTAATAAATAATCAGTCTGAGAGGAACTCAACACTTCAGGACGTGCTGTAACTCTGCTTCATTGAAACAAGTATTCAGTGAGAAAATTTGTTTTCCTGCAGCTGGACCGAGGACCTGGTGGAGCTGAAGGAGAGGCGAGTGCGTCTGCTCGGGGACTGCCTGTGCTGCGCCGCCTTCCTGAGCTACGAGGGAGCCTTCAGCTGGGACTTCCGAGACGAGATGGTGTACGCGGTGTGGCAGAAGGACGTACTGGAGAGGGGCATCCCTATGAGCCAACCCTTCCGACTCGAGAATCTGCTTACCGACGAGGTCGAGATCAGCAGGTACGTATGAGATGTTACAGAGAATTAAAAAAAAACTTTTCTGTTTTCTGGGTCTAAACCACCGTCGTGTTTGTGTGGCTGTAGATGGGGGTCAGAAGGTCTCCCTCCGGATGAGCTGTCGGTGCAGAACGGCATCCTGACCACGAGAGCCAGCCGCTTCCCTATGTGCATCGACCCTCAACAGCAAGCGCTGAACTGGATCAAGAAGAAGGAGGAGAAAAATAACCTGAAGGTCTGGTAACGTTCCTAAGAGAGACATCATGCTGCTGTGTGGGATTTTAAGATAGATCTAATAGTGTTCGTATTTTACTTAATTTAATAGTTTTCCGCTGATATAAATCAGTTAACTTATACTGTAGCTTCCATAAAAACCTAAAAGTAGATTTTTTTTTGTTCGTTTGTTAAAAAATAATAGTTTGAAAATTTAATAGTGTTAAAAATAAAGTAGGTTATCTTGGTTGTTAGCATTAAATCAAGGCTCACTCAGCAAGAGCGTGGGCATGGGTGTTGGACTGCTGATCAGGAGGTCCCTGGTTTGAGCCCCCGGGCGCTGCCGGGGCTGCCGTTGTTGTTGAACCCTTGAGCAAGTCGCAATTGAGCTGGATCAATGGATACAACGGTACCTTGGGATACGAATTGAATCCGTTCTTAAGGCGAAATTTCATATCACAAAACGCATTGTCTCATAAGAAATAATGTAAATGCAGATAATCCGTTCCAGTCACACAAAAATATTACCAATATTACCAATTTCCAACACTATAATCATACTTTGGCATATAAAAACAATTAAAACATTTAAAAAAGATATGTCAATGAAGTAAACTATGAAATAAATAGACATTAAACCTCATTTAACCTTAATTTATGATTCCTCTCTGCACCGACTGCTTTAAAAACCAAAACGGCTTTTTTTTCTTCTTGCTACCGTCCCTAATAACATTCTCGGGACCCGTGGTGCTGCATCTTTACTAAATCTTACACAAAATGCAAAAAAATTAAAATGTAAACTCACTTCGCTTGGCTTTTTACTGACAAAACAGGTTTTGAACGGCTCCTGTATCTTGTATGCCGGAAATGTGCAGAGACAAATTTCTTACAAAATTTTAGTTTTTAAGGCGAAAATTCGCAAGTTTGGGTGTTCAGATGCCGAGGTACCGCTGTATATCTCCAGGATGGAGAGAATCTGTTGCTCGATGTGCACGTGAACAGACCCTATGCCCCAGCAAAAGAGGACGCACTCATATGCCGAGGGTGAGGGTATGGGACGGAGTTTCTGTCTGTCTGTCTGTAGATGTGTGTGTGATCAAGTGAACAAAGAACCGATTACATTGCCACACAAAGAAACCAACTGGAACATCAGCGACTTCTGTGCTTTTTTTCATGTCTGAGTAATTAGCTTTAGCAGTGATGGTTTTTGGTGCCAATAAAAAAAACATTTCTATTCGCAGATCTCCTCCTTTAACGATCCAGATTTCCTGAAGCAGTTGGAGATGGCCATCAAATTTGGACTTCCTTTCCTGTTTCAAGACGTGGATGAGTACATCGACCCTGTCATCGACAACGTCCTGGAGAAGAATGTAAAAGGAGCCGAGGGACGGCAGGTCATCGTGCTGGGAGACAAGGAGGTCGAATATGACCCCAACTTTAAACTCTACCTCAACACCAAACTGGCAAATCCCAGATACTCACCAGCGGTGTTTGGGAAAGCCATGGTCATCAACTACACTGGTAAGAGAAAGAGAGAGAGCGATAAACTTCACCCCTACGTGCTTCACTCTCACGTAACCCCTAAATAGTCCTTAAGTCTGTAGGTTTTATTAAAAGTCTGAATATCGATGTGTCTAATCCAGAGATTAATTCTAAATACAGCTTAATGAGTCGCTCAGTCAGTTTATTACGTTAATGTATTTTTCTGACTTGCGTTGTGATTGTGTTATGGTTTGTGTGTGATCAGTTACACTAAAGGGTCTGGAGGACCAGCTGCTGAGTGTCATCGTGGCCTTCGAGCGAAAGGAGCTGGAGGAACAGAGGGAGCGTCTGATCCAGGAGACGAGCAGAAACAAAAGTCTGCTCAAGGACCTGGAGGACTCTCTTCTCCGAGAGCTCACCACGTCCACGGGCAACATGCTGGACAACGTCGAGCTCGTCCACACACTCGATGAAACCAAATCCAAAGCCGGCGAGGTACGACCTCATCACATGCTTGAACTCTCGGGGGGGAAAACATAATTTCATGCTAGTAAAACACAGTGCGATTAAACCACAAACACGAAGTGAGCTGAGCTTTTCTTCATTACCGTAAATGCAATTTGGGTGTGATGTGGGAAAGCGAAAACAGCCAAACAGTTAGAGCAGCATATTCATTTATTTATGTGATCCCACCAGGTGTTTGAGAAACTAAAGCAGGCCGAACACACATCAGCAGACATCGATAAACTGCGCGATGGCTACCGTCCGGCGGCTAAACGCGGCGCCATCCTGTTCTTCACCCTGGCTGAGATGGCGCTTGTGAACAGCATGTACCAGTACTCTCTCGCCTCCTTCCTCGAGGTGTTTGACTTCTCACTGCGTAAATCTCTTCCAGACTGTGTCCTGAGCAATAGGCTGGAAAACATCATGAACACACTCACACTCAACATCTACAATTACGGCTGCACCGGTAAACACCTTCTGCATACTTATCCATTCAAGGTTCACTGTGTTACCATATGAAAGTAAAAAGTTGTCACTGTTATTTAATTTTTACTTTCCAGGTCTGTTTGAAAGACACAAGCTGCTCTTCTCCTTCAACATGACCGTGAAGATCGAGCAGGCGGAGGGTCGTGTCCCTCAGGAAGAGCTCGACTTCTTCCTTAAAGGTGACACACTGACAAAGCTCATGCGATCTATCCGTACTCTGGAGAGGATGTGATCACCAATAACTCTTCGTCTTTCCGCATGACGTAGGGAACCTCTCGCTTGAGAAGAGTAAGAGGAAGAAGCCGTGCGCGTGGCTGCCGGATCAGGGCTGGGAGGATATCGTGCGTCTGACTGAACTTTTCCTAACAGAGTTCGGCTCACTGATCGCCGACATCGAGAAGAATCCGACGGAATGGAAGGATGTGGGTTTGATGTTAATCTCTCACACACACACACTTACACACAGACAGATGTTGCAGCTGGTGACTCGACAGTGTGTTTCCCCTTTTGTTTTATCAGTGGTATGACATGGATGCCCCAGAGCAGGCACAGTTCCCCATGAAGTACGGAGACAGTCTGACAGATTTCCAGAAACTTCTGCTTCTGCGCTGCTTCAGGGTGGACCGAGTGTACCGCGCCGTCAGCGACTACGTCACCATCACCATGGGAGAGAAGTAAGATGAAAGTGTCACTCTGACAGTGTAAAGCTAAGCGAAGTGTGGATTTTTTTTGCATTTTGTGTAAGATCCATGGGTCTTACATCAGCACCACGGGTCCCAAGAATGTTAGCAAATACGGTAGCAAGAAGAAAAGGGAGCCGCTTTCAGTTTGGTTTTTAAAAATGGCCGCTACCTAAAAAAATCATAAAGTTAAGTGAGGTTTAATGTCTGTTAATTTTATATTTTACTTTATTTACATGTCTTTTGTAATGTTTTTATTGTTTTTATATGAAAAAATATGATTATAGTGTTGTAAATAGGTAATATTGCTAATATTTAATATAATGCTAATATTTGCATTTACATTATTTCCTATGAAACAATGCGTTTCACAATGCCAAATTTCACCTTAAGAACTCCGGAATGGATAAAAATTAAAATACAGTGAATCAAATAGACTTATACGATAAGAAATAATGGAAAGTCAAATTATTCATTCTACAGCCCGAAAAAAAAATAATATATACAAATTATTAATACAAAATATAAAGTAAAAATAAAACACATTAACCTGAACTTTACCTTTAATAAAAAAAATCCTGACAGATAAGTGTTTCTGTTTGTGTGCACAGGCGCTGTGTGTGTGTGTGTGTGTGTGTGTGTGTAAATCTCCCTTTCGTCTTACAGTTTCTCTTCTTCCACTCTTTTCACACACACAACGGAAACACTAAACACAAAAAATAAACTCTATCTAAAGACACTCGATTAAGCGACACACTAACGGAATCACTGCTGTAAAATAAAAATAAAACAAATTAACCTGCACTTTACCTTTAAAAAGAATCGTGACAGAGCAGTGTTTCTGTGTAGAGCAGAGAGATAGAGTACTGTACACACACGCATACAGACACAAAATAAAATATGTTTTACACGCGCACACACACACACGGTCACAGTGTTATAGTAAACAGTACACGCGTACACGGATGTTGATTATACCAGTAAGAGATGCGCAGGGGAGACGATTACCCACAATTCCGCAGTGCAAGAGAGACCAAAACCATTGGCTCAGTTGTGATCACGTGATGCTCAGCGTCAAAACAAGAAGCGCATGCGTGATACATGATACTCGGTACTCGTAAACCAAGACTTGTCAAAATGTATTAAAAATCTTTGCTCGTCTTACAGAACACTCGTAAACCGCGTTACTCGCAATCCGAGGTTTCACTGTAATTGTATTCTATATAAATATTGACTTTGTTTTAATTCTATTTTGTCTCTCTGTGTTTCAGGTTCGTGCAGCCTCCAGTGATCAGTTTCGAGGCGATATTTGAGCAGAGCACTCCGAACTCCCCCATCGTGTTTATCCTGAGTCCCGGCTGTGAGCCTGCCACCGATCTGATGAAGCTGGCTGAGCGCTCCGGGTTCGGGACCAACAAGCTTAAGTTCCTCGCCATGGGACAAGGACAGGAGATGGTACACACACACACACACACTTACAGAAATATAATAATGTAATAGGGACTGACTCTGACAGAATGGTAACTTTCTAAGTTTGTAAGTGGGTTACTTTACATTTCTTCTCCGTTTCCCAGGTTGCACTGCAGCTTCTAGAGACGGCGGTGTACAGAGGTCAGTGGCTGATGCTCCAGAACTGTCATCTGTTAGTGAAGTGGCTGAAGGAGCTGGAGAAATCTCTGGAGAGAATCACGAATCCTCACCCAGACTTCCGGCTGTGGCTCACCACTGACCCCATCAGAGACTTCCCCATCGGCATCCTGCAGAAATCCCTCAAGGTCCATTACACCGCTATTGTGATATTTAAACAGTGCTCGCTCATGTTCTGGTGTTTTTAATATTGTTCTAGCAGACATATTTAATTAGAGATTCCATTACACATTGTTCATTAGGGATGTAAATCTGAAATCTGTAAAGCTGCTTCAATTTGAAAATTACAGCGCAAATTAAACCTGTACATTTCAGGTGGTGACGGAGCCCCCGAACGGGCTGAAGCTGAACATGAGAGCCACGTACTTTAAGATCCCGCCGGAGACGCTGACGAGCTGCCCTCACCCGGCCTTCCGCAGCCTGGTCTACGTGCTGGCCTTCTTCCACGCCGTGGTGCAGGAGAGACGCAAGTACGGCAAGATTGGCTGGAACATCGCGTACGACTTCAACGAGTCTGACTTCCAGGTAAACACACGAGGCAGAGCGTTTAACGTTTCAACTTTTTAAAAATGATTTGAAAATAGCAGACTGATCATACAGTAGGTTTCGTGCAGTTCATGCTTATTGTTTTTTGTTTTTTTTTCAGGTGTGTCTGGAGATCCTGAACACCTACCTGACCAAAGCTCACGCTCAAGGTGACGAGATGATCCCATGGGGCAGTCTCAAGTACCTGATCGGAGAGGTGAGGCACTACTGAAATAAACAGGACATGATATCACATCTAGGGCGTAATATACAGTAACGCATCATAGTATAAAAATCTAATTTATATCTGCATGTGTATGTGTGTATGTTTATAGGATGTAGAATTATGTGTGTTTATTTACACTGTACATGGGTTTCCTTTCTCTTCTTTTTCCACATTTGGACTGTTTTTTTTTCCCCCAATGAACTCTCTTTTCTTTGTTTTATTATTATGTTTGTGACATCATGCTTTAAATTGGATAAGAAAGTGCTCCAGAAGATCTAAAGCATTAAATATGTCATTGTCATTTCTACCTATTAAAAAAAGTTCATAGCGACGGTGGGTTTATTTTGCAAAATAATAATAATAATTTACCTATATACATGTGTATACTGTATATACGGACCTCAGCCTGGGCAAAACCTAAAAACTGTTATTGCATCATAAAATATTAGAGCCTATCAGGGTGCAGTATGCAAATTAGAATTATGCAACACTTTTATTTTTATTTTTACAGAGATAGGGATGTGTAATGAAGGCTTTGTTTTATTTGTATATTGATGAAATCGTTATTTTCGCCTGATTTAAATGCATTTCTGTTACTGTGCTGGAATTTTCCACCATTTTTTAAGTTATTACGTGAATTTGTTTATTTTCTGACGAATAAACATGACCTCGACCCAGGTGATGTACGGTGGCAGGGTGATCGACAGCTTCGATCGCAGGATCCTGACTGTCTACATGGACGAGTATCTGGGAGATTTCATCTTCGACACCTACCAGCCTTTTCACTTCTTCCACAACGACGAAGTCGATTATAAAATCCCGTCGGACGGACCAAAGGAGGTCTACGCCGGTTTGTAGAAGGCAACTGGTACTTCAGAAATAATAAAATCATTCACATGCTTTCAGAAACTGAAGCTCTGCGTGTGTATTGCAGACGAAATCGAGTCCCTTCCTCTCGCGAACACGCCGGAGGTGTTCGGGCTTCACCCCAACGCCGAGATCGGGTACTACACTCAGGCCGCCCGGGACATGTGGACGCATCTCATAGAGCTCCAGCCGCAAACAGGTACGTACATCCACACGCTAACTGTCGTAGCACCTGCAGAACCAGAAGTAACAGTGAGACAGTGATTCTGTTGTGCTTTACTGTTGGCTCTTGTAAAAGACATACATAAGTTCACAGTCTCATACTTATTTAGTTTAGTTTATTTATATGGCACATTTAAAAAAACAACCGTGGTTGACCAAAGTGCTTCACAATGCCAAAGAAGAAGATCACACTAAAAAAGTTGTCAAAATGTCTCAATATCTCAACTCAGTAAAAAATAAAAGCCAAATAATATAAGTGTGTCCTAAGTAATGACTTAAAAATTTCAACACTCTAAGAAAAATAAAGCTCGCTCACCTTTATTTTCCAATCTGGCCTTCGGAACATCCAGGAGCACCTGATTAGACGACCTGAGTGCTTTAACGGGAGTGCGGATATGTAAAAGCTCTGATAAATATACAGGCGCCAACCTATTTAAAATCTTAAAAACAAATAACAAAATCTTAAACTCAATCCTGAAACGGACAGGAGACCAGTGTAGTGGAGCTAAAACAGGGGGAATCTCACGCTTTCTAGTCCCAGTTAAGAGCCGAGCAGCTGCATTCTGAACCAACTGCAAACACTGAAGAGATGACTGATCCAATCCTACATATCAAGAGTTACAACAGTCCAGTCTTGACATTATAAAAGCATGAATTACACTTTTAAACTCCTTACACGGATGGTTGGGCTTGAGTTTCGCCAACAGTCTCAGTTAAAAAAAACTGGCTTTTATAACAAAACTAATCTGTTTATCAAATTTAAAAGCACCATCAAAAATCACACCGAGATTCCTGGATGAATATACATTCCTTAATCATCAAGTGCATCTACACAAGCACCCAGATCACCAGGACGACCAAACATAACAATCTCAGTCTTATTTTCGTTAAGACAAAGAAAGTTCTGATCCAACCATATTTTTAAATCTCTCTGGCAGTTATGTAACGACAAAAATGAAGCTTTGTCATTTATTTTGAAAGGCAAATAAATTTGTACATCATCCACATAACAATGAAAGAAGATGTTGTGCTTTTTAAAATTTTCCCTCAAAGGGAGCATATACAAAGAAAACAACATAGGGCCCAATATGGACCCTTGGGGAATAACATTTTCAGTTTTTTAAGGTTGTTGTTTTTAAATAATTTATCTCGTAGCTGTTCGCTTTTTAGTTTAATGCTTTGATTAATTAGACAAAACTAGTTTTGGTTATTTAGGATCTTTGTAAAGGACGGAGTGTGTGTGTGTGTGTGTGTGTGTTTCTCTGGTGCAGGTGACACTGGTGGTGGAATCAGCAGAGACGAGTACATCTCGCAGGTGGCTCGAGACATCCAGAACAAGCTGCCCAAGCCGTTCGACCTGGACGTGATCCGGAAGAAGTTTGGCCTGGAAGTGTCGCCCACCACCGTGGTGCTGCTGCAGGAACTGGAGCGCTTCAACAGACTCATCGTACGCATGAGTCGCTCACTCGCCGAACTGCAGAGGGTAAGAGAGAGAGACAGAGAGAGAAAAATACAATAGATACCAGACTGAAATGTCTGAGATGGTGGTTAAGTGTTCTAATCTTGGTGTGTGTGTGTGTGTGTGTGTGTGTGTGTGTGTGTCTCAGGCACTAGCCGGTGAGGTGGGGATGAGCAGCGAGCTGGACGAAGTGGCCCGAGCGCTGTTCAACGGTCAGATCCCAGCTATCTGGAGGAAACTTGCCCCGGACACCCTCAAATCTCTGGGCAACTGGATGATCCACTTCAGAAGACGTTACGATCAGTATAGCTCATGGGTACGACTCGATTCTCATCCCAGTCTGCCTCTGAGCTTTTCAAAAAGCTCACGCAGAAAACGTGTTCAGATTAGTTTTAGCTGAACTTTTTCTTTATGATGCTTAAATTGCACGTGGTATGAATTTTGGCTTCACAGATCACTTATGTTAAATATAATAAGAAAAAATATATATTATTTGATGTGTTAAGTTTAGTTGTAAATTAGCCACACAGTTGAGCAACATGCAACAATATTTTTACAAATTTTTAACGAGAGAAATAACATACAAAGTAAACGTGTAGTGTGCGTTTCAATTCACACTTGTGTAACCCAACGTTCTACTAACTTCTCCAGTCTCTCTGGCTCTCTGTGGGTAATAAGCGGCTACAGTTGAGTTTCAACAACTTATTTTATTCAGCCAAACGGCAGGACGATATATAAACTTTCTCCATGTGCTTCTCTTACACCGTGTCACACTCTCACCTGTCCCCCTGGAAGACCGGGATTTTCCTCCTAGTTCCTCTTAACATGAGCAACACTACCAAAAAAATCAAATGTCACACATGCAGGAATACAGACAAAATAATAATGAGCTGTAAATTATAATGAAATAATAATCAATCCGGCAGCACGGTGGTGTAGTGGTTAGCACTGTCGCCTCGCACCTCCAGGGTCGGGGTTAGATTCCCGTCTCTGTGTACATGGAGTTTGCATGTTCTCCCCGTGCTTGGTGGGTTTCCGGTTTTCTCCCACAGGTCAAAGACATGTAGGTTAAGCTAATTGTCGTCCCGAATTGCCCATAGTGTGTGAATGAGTGTGTGAGTGTGTGTATGTATGTGTGTGTGCCCTGCGATGAATTGGTGCCCTGTCCAGGATGTACCCCGCCTCGTGCCCTAATCCTTCTGGGATAGGCTCCGCCCCCGTGACCCTGAATAATAAAGATAATTATTATAAAATGATAAAGCGGTAATGACAATGAGTGAGTGATTTTCAATTCTAAATTAAAAACACATAAATAAATACCTTATAATATATACAGTACACTCATAATAAATAACATATTAATGCAGTAAAACTTAAAATAATAAAAAAAAATATATAGTGTGTGGAGGAACTAAGGTTACATTTGTATATTCTATAAGAAAAATCGAGAAGAAAACAAGAAAGAAAAACATGGAGCTGGAAGTCTGGGTTTTGTACACAAAGAAAGAGGAATAAAATATTAAAAAGAGAAAAATAAAGATGGTGGAAAAGAAAAAAAAAAACCCAAATGTGGTAAAATTCCAAACCTGAATTATATATTTAGTAATGAATCCTCTCCAGGGACAAACAGGACATGATGTCCCTAAGCCACTGGGCGTGGGTGGGTGAGGTGGCAGCCATGCAAGATTTCAAACTGTGTTTAATGTGTGTGTGTGATGTGTAGGTGGATAAAGATGAGCCCGTAGTGATGTGGCTGTCAGGGTTACACATCCCCGAGTCGTACCTGACGGCGCTGGTTCAGTCCACATGCAGGAAAAACGGCTGGCCGCTGGACCGCTCCACTCTGTACACACAGGTCACTCAGTACAAGAACGAGGAGGAGGTGACGGAGAGGCCGGATCAGGGTGAGAGAACACACACACACACACACACACACACACACACACACACATAACCAGACGCATAGTTACTAAAAGCTTTGGATGATACTGGGACTCACAGGACAGACGATAGATTTTAATACAGATAAATCAAACGTGGGAAGTAAACTGGTATAACACATGATCGGAATATAATATACAGTTACACACTGACTATGTACTAATGCATGTATGTGTGTGTGTGTGTTAGGTTGTTATGTATGTGGTCTGTATCTGGAAGGAGCAGACTGGGAAATAGGGCAGGCCTGTCTGGTGCGCAGCAAACCCAAATCCCTGGTGGTGTCGCTTCCTATCCTCAAGGTGATCCCCATCGAGGCTCATCGCCTTAAACTGCAGGTAAGAGCGACACAACAGCCTATAAACACCTTATAAACCTTATAAACCTCCTCCTGCAGTACTACAGGTTTAACAGGTCAATGTGTCTCGATGCTGATTGATCTAAAAGATACACAAGTCTGTATAAGGAGTAAGTCCTGTAAAGCTCCCTGCTGATGCTGATGTTGATTTGGTCTTACTTGCTGAACTCTGGCTTGACGAGTGTCTCCTGAGTTTACGAGTTTGTTCTCAGTCCACCGCAGCATTAGTGCACATTTACTCTGTGAGTAAAAAAGTCCTTGAAATGTTCCATTGTATCATTTAATCGTAATTTGCACTGCAGTATTGTTGAACTTTAATAGTGACATCACTAACTGAACTCATACCAAAGCTCCGCTCACAAGCCTCCAGAAGAAGTCGATTAGACCTCCGAGTGGCGCAGTGGTAAAGTGCTCGTCCTATCATTCGGAGATCGCGAGTTCGATTCCCGGGTGATGCTGTAACCTCTCGCAGCCGGAGGTCTAGAGAGAGCTGATTGGCCGAGCTCTTTAGAGGGGAGGGATGAGAGGTACTTCGTGCTCCCACATGAATCACGGCTCTACAGCCAATCAGGGGCGTCTGTGAGCTCGAAAATATTCAGTTGGCTGGTGTCACGTGGTTCGGAGGAAACACGTGATAGTCTTCGGCCCTCCCGACTAAGTGGTCGTAGTAGCCTTAATGTGGGGGCCCCCTAGTGACGGGGAGAAATTGGACACGACCAAATTAGGGAGAAAATCAGGGAGAAAAAAAAAGAAGTCGATTATGATTTAGTTGCTGAGTTTCACCGCACATGTTAACACCTTTTTTGATGTGTCTTCTCCAGAACACACTGAGAACGCCGGTCTACACAACGTCCATGAGGAGGAACGCCATGGGCGTCGGCCTGGTTTTCGAAGCCGACCTTTTCACCACCAAACACCATTCTCACTGGGTCCTACAGGGAGTGTGTCTCTGTCTCAATGCTGACTGAGCTTCTCTTCATCACTGGGTTTTCTTTTTAAACATAAACCCACCAAACACAAGAGAGGGGAATCACCAGGACCTGTCGATATCATCTTATCACGATGCCGATTATGAAGTTTCTATGCCGATTGTGTTTGTATCACAATTTTATAAACATCTCATAATTTATGAGATATGTTATTATTTTTTTAGATTCTGTTACACTTCTGAACAAAATTAACAAATAATCCTTTCCTACCACACAGGATGCTGTGCTGCCTGTCAGTGTGTGAATAGTTTTGCGCGCCACCTGTAGGATTATAGTGGAATGTTAACATTTTACCATCTCAAATGTAAAAAATATTTTTAAAAATCTCACAGTCAGGTGAGGCGATATATGAATTGCCACGTGAAAGAAACGCAAAAGATATGTAACTAAAATAATTTTAAACGCATCCTAAACGGAGCGAGTCTCTGTTTTTCCGTTCTATCTGAACTTTTCCCTAACACCGAGCACTGGGGTGGGCTTAAACAGAAGAATGACACACTGTAAGAAATAAATTATGATTAAAAATAAAAAATAAATGTGACCAAAATGTTGATTTTATTTATCTGTTTCATATTGGGATTTGTTTTCTTCTCTTGATGGTTAATTTTGTAATTTTTGCAAAACAAAAACACGATACTTTCAAATGCTGGAGAAATAAGACTAAAAGCTTTAAGATTTATATTCTAAAGAAATGATGGGTGCCATCACTTTTTTTTAGAATCTGTTTATTACAGTTTACAGTGCCTTGCAAAAGTTTTTATACCCCCTGAACTTTTCCATATTCTGTCATGATACAACCACAAGTAAATGTATTTTTTTTAAAATTCTTATTTTATTTTATGTGATAGACCAACACAAAGTGGCACATACTGTAATTATAAAGTGTGGAAAGAAATGTGGGGGAAAAGTTCAAAGGGTATGAATACTTTTGTACCTGGGAACAGAAAAGATATAACAGATATAAGATCGCACAGCAAGACAGCAAGCATGGAGCGTGGGATTCACCGCTACTCATTTGTGTCTGAAGCTGGAAATTATACCGAAATATTTCTCTGCACAAGGTGAAGGGTCAATAACCTAATCTTGTTTTGATGAAGGATAACGTTCAGGAAGAATCCTAATTATACCGACGCAGCATGTACAGGAAACAGAAATGAGTAGTTACCTCTTCTATTTGTATAGAGATTTGGGTTGGTTAAGTGTCAGGACATTTGAGTTTTAATAATGACATTGGTCACTAAATGGATTTGGAGCGTATTAAGCACCCCTGTAGTTTGGTGGAGAGCCGTGTTGGAACCAGGTTAATTTGACAAAAACCTTTTTTTTTTTTTTTGGCGAGGGTGGGTTTCCCTAATTTAGTCGTGTCCAATTCCTCCCCGTCGCTAGGGGGCTCCCACATTAAGGCTACTACTACCACTCAGTCGGGAGACCCGACCAACGTTTCCCCCGAACCACGTGACGCCAGCCGACCGCATCTTTTCGAACTGCTAATTCACGCACCATTAGGGGCGGCGTAACACACTCGGAGAACAGCGCTACACGCTCTTTACTCTTGCATGAGCTCACTGACTCCCCAGATTGGCGCAGAGCTGTGATTAATGGAGCACTAAGTACGAGAGGTCCCTCTCCTCTGAGAGAGCTCGGCCAATCAGCTCTCTGTAGGCTCTCTAGAGGGTACAGCATCACCCGGGAATCGAACTAGCGATCTCCGGATGTTTTTATTTGCCTTTTACTTTCAGTAATTTTATCCTCACTCACTCATGCGTATACACACACACACACACACCACACACCACCACCACATTACTGTCTCAGCTGAGCTCTCTCAGGACAATGGATCTCTCTCTTGCAGACACTTACTAATTAACTGATTAATTAACCAATTAAGCTCAAACAGGTGGAAATAAGTATGCCTTACCTGCTGATTCAACCTGGTCCTCTCTGCTGGGCAGTCAGGCTGGGGTAGTGGTGGCTCAGTGTGTTGAGGCTCTAAGATACGATTGGAAGATAGGCGGTTTGAGTCCCAGCTCCGCCAGGATTGATGACATCAACAGAAGCCTAGGATGGACAAGCAGTGGGATTTGTCTTCCAACTCTTGCTTAAGAAGTGACAGGTCCTCGAAGAAGAAGGTGGTGGCAGCAGACATGGCATTGCCAGAACCCCAGCATTGCAAATCGATGTGAATCTCCTCCTTCACCTCTTCCTTAACTGGTAGCGTGTCCTCGAGGAGGGAGTTGAAGGTGTCCTCAAAGAGGGAATTGAAGCAGCAGAAGTCCAGGATGGCCAAGTAGTGGGTTTCTCCTCCTTGTCCTCCTCTTCATTCAGTGGTGACTGTTCATTGCTGGGAGCAGGCTGGGTCGCCCCTGGTCTCTCCCTCACTGGCAGAAGGGTTTGTGCTGCCTCACTATGGATCTGCACAAGGTAATGGAAGTCACACATCAGATCATAACTTACTGATCAAACAATTAAAACCAGATTATAAAAAAAAATTGGACAGTACAAACCGCGGAGCTGCTGACTCCATTAGTCTGGCTAGAACGCAATGACTGAGGTGGCGGCTGCTGAGGCAAATCCAAACTATCGAGGAAGATATTGTCAAATACCCAGTCAATGCCCTCTTCCAAGTTGTCTGTCATCAGCTCCTCTTCCTCCTCCTCCCACACGGAGGTTGGCTCCTCATTGCCATCGGGCTCAACCTGGTCATCTGAGAAGTCCTGAAGTTTATGGCCGGTCTGGGCGTCAGGTAGCAGACCCCGATCAGCTTTTCTGGAGAAAATGATAAATGATCAGGAGATGCTGATGATTTTTCGTGTTATTTAACAACAATCAAAACCTGTCCTGATTAAAACAGTGGATGAGACATTTTTGGTCCATATTTGGTCTATGTCCATCTGTCCTAACAGAGGAACCACTGAACCACTAAATCGAGTGACATTTCCCTGTCTTTTTGGTTTATACATGAAAGTCTAATTATCCCTCAGACTAAAGCAATAGAGTGTCCTACTTTATCCCCCTCTCCTAATTGGTTTTCTTACCCGTGTACTCCAGTGGCTGTGAAAAGCTTTCAATCAGTGTGATCCCACAGAAAATAGTTCAGTTCTTCCTCCTCTCACTATCTTGAAAAGGTCCTGGTCCTGCCTGTGCACTCCTTTGTTCATCCTTGGTCACCTGGCTGGTCCTGGTATACAGTTCTAAACCCAATGGATCCTTGAAGCTATGATGAGAGGAATATTTTAGGGATTATGGACCTTTGTTGTTAACATCTTAGGATTTTAGTTCTATGGAAACTTGTAGATTTACTGTAGCTACAGATAGAAAGAAAGCAGTTGTACCTGAATACAGGCCTCATGTGTCCTCTGGGTCCTCTAGGTCTCCTTTATCCGGTTCTGGTTCAGGATGTTCATAGTGTCAGTGGCCCCCATGAAAGCCTCCAACAGCCCATCAATGAGACGTTTAGTCTCCTACACCTCGCGTGTGTGGCGGCAACAGTGCCTGGACTCCTCCCTAAATTGGGCAATGCCCCTCCTTCTGGATTGTTCCAACTCATTGGTCATCTTCAAGTGGGAGATGTCCTCTGAGTCCCACTCGAAGATGCAGTTGGACAGACAGTAAATGAAGTCCAGGTACTGTAGACACGGTGGCCTTCTGATGTCACACCCACCGCTAGTCTGCTGATAAATAGCCAGGTGTCGAGTCTGACTGACAACTTTGGCCACGTGTGGAACAGATCAGCTGCAGTGCAGATCCCCACATCCCTCCTGCAGCAGCCCCTGTACACAGAGAGGACCAGTAGAGGGTCTCTCCCAGCTCGTTGATGCCGCTCCTGCAGACCCCTTGCTATGTCCACCAGCCTGTAACACTCAGCTTCAATCAAGACAGTCATCAGCACCTCACCCAGCTCGTTGCCACAATGGTTATGCACTGAGCGTTGTTGAGTCAAAACATCTTAACTTCTTGTTAGAGCCCATCTTCAGAATGGAGCCAAAGGTCGATGTCACCTTTGCTCTCAGCTCAGCAATCCTGCTGAAGGGCAGCTAGGCGATACTGGGTACTGGCTCCATCTTTGGCATCGGTAGAAGAGTAGGTAGCTGGTCTCCTTTGACTGCAGACCGCAAGCAGGTATTCACAAAGCATGTTATGCGCCTTTTCCACTTTTTTGTGTGCAGCTTGATGAAAAAAGAGTGAAGGTCCTTAATGCTTCTGCCCAGATCTGGCCCCATTATTTGACCCAGAAGCTTCACGTCGTACGACAACCTGCAGCACAAAGCCACTTGTACCGTTAAACGGACGCCACGCATCTAAACAGTGATACGTTGCTGATGAATGTGACAGTAACTACACTGGTCACTGTGTGACGCATACATGTAAGTCAGAACTGCTGGCAAGATTTGCTGGTGGTCAATGTCCAGCTGTTTCCTCACACATCCTGACCAGGCGGCTACCTTTTTCACACAGCTGTGGAAGAAAGTGCATTTTTCACATTGGGAGTGTTATAACTTAATGGAAGTGTAAAAGTCACATTATTGGGGAAGAGTGCCGAGTGGACTCTTTATATAATATAATTCACTCCAGGTGTTCAGTGGCCATGAGGTACCAGTCGTCTATTTCCAAGACTTTGCGGAAGGTTTTGTAGATGCCGCAGGGCATCAGTTTATGCCCACAGTCTTGACACTTGAGCTGGTACTTCCATATGGAGCATGGCGCCCAGAAGAAGAAGGGCTGCTGGAAAACAGTGTTAGAGGTAGGGGTACCCTGTTTGTAAACTGGCAGTGGACCAGGTGGGAGGTACAACCACCCGCACCCCCTGAGCCAGGTCCGGCATCCCTGATCCGTCCCTCACAAAAAGATCCACTCATGCTGCTCTGGAGGAAGGTTTTTCCTCCAGGTTTCAGGCAGGAGGATCTGAAACAACACAATACTTTTTCTTCTTATATGAATCAGACAAGTTTTTTTAGCTCACCAACGGTTAGGTATCAAAGAATGATTAGCAGAAGACAAACCGTAGCTCGTGGGGCAGCCAGTTTGGAAGCAGGAGGATCACGGGAAGTAGAGGAGTAAAAGGATTTCTCTGCCACAAAAGATGAAGGAAAAGCAGAACAGAAACAGAACTTTAATATACCACACTTATTTTACCTTATCTTAAGTAAAGTAGATGAAGCAGAAGGTACAGAGCTGTTTAAAACAGACGCTCACCTGAAACATCCCCCAAGGAACCTATAGGCACAATAAAAGTCTCTTCAGTTACTGTTTCCTATTTGTTAAAAACTATTATCTGGGTCAAACAGACATGTACTTGACGTGGCCTTTCTCTTTCTCTGAGTCGATAGAGATAATGAAACAGCAGCTAATGAGGTTGCGGTTGTGCCGGCTGAAGCAATACAGGAGCTGTACACATCAAAGCCCACCAGCTGGTTATCATCAACATCCCTGTCCACATCTCTTACAGCACTGGGGTGGTTTATTGCCTCTCTGACCACACGAACAGCTCGAGGGCTGGCATGAAGATTGCTTTGGGAGGACCCAGACAGGGAGACGAATGTTGGTTTGTCATCCATTTCTAAAAATAGGTGAAAAAACAAGAACATGTAAAGAGCTGTCAGTAAAGACTACATAAACACTTTTATGCACAGTGATATGAAGCGGTTGGTTGTAAGAAACAGCGCAAACACAGAAAGCTATTTGTCCCATCTAAGTCTACTTTGTTCTACCTAGATTCAATAATATGTTATATGTGTATTTTACAGACCAGTGAAATGATTTCCCAGTTAGGAAGCTGGGGTCAAAACATATCAAAGTTTAAACTATTTAACATTTAACAAAGTTTTAAAAAAGTTACAGTTTAACAATGGTACTGAAAACTGGAAAATATAACTTATTGAGCTACTATAAAACAAAACAATTCCCAGACCTCATTGTATTTTTTAATCAATTTTCCTGCTTTACGGAATTGCATTAATCGATTTGTGTTTAATGGAATTTCTGGTGGAAACTACATACTGTATATTGCAGATAAGCATAAACGCTATTAAACTTTACAAACATTTCTTTATTTTCAAGACCATTATTTAAAGCGTACATACTTTTGCACTCACATCACAACAATCATTTATGTAGTTAAATGACACTGACTTCACTGTTTAATTTGTTCATGACTTACATTACATTTAGTTATTTCCTTTTATTGGTCATTTCTGGCCACTAGATGGTGGTAGGTTGTAATAAATGACGAGCTGTAAATTCTCTTTAGAATAACCGTTTAGATGTCGTTGTTGTCTCTGGGGAGTGGACACACAGCCAGGTGCTCATGTGTCAAGGCATGAACTTTTCAAAAGCTAGCCTTCTCTCCACACACACACACACACACACACACACACACACACACGTGTGTGGAGTTTGCATGTTCTCCCAGTGCTTGGTGGGTTTCCTCCGGGTACTCCGGTTTCCTCCCACAGTCCAAAGACATGCAGGTTAATAATCTTTGCTTTCTCAAGTTGCCCGTAGTGTGAATGAGCGGGTGTGAGTGTGTGTGTGTGCCCTGCGATGGATTTGCACCCTGCCCAGTGTGTACCCCGCCTAGGTCTCCTGTGATAGGCTCTAAGCCCACAGACTAGAATAAAGCAGCTGTTATAGAAAAATAAACAAACAAATAAATAAATGCTAACCATTTCCTCCCCAAGTAGTGTTTGAACATTTCCACCGATTTCTGATTTATATCAGCAAACTTTTTCTCCAGCCTTCTCTCCAGTGTAGAACTACACACTTCCTAGGCTGGACTTTTTCATTTATAGTCAAGCACCTTAATTTGTGTTTAATAATAATACCTAATAAGTCTGTGATATCAGTTTGTGGATGAACTTTAAACGTTTGCCACATGCACCGTCAGTGTCTCACCAGTCGGTGGCGTCAAAAACAAGCGCCTGTCCTAGCTGCGGTTCTCATTCTGAACGTGAGCCAGAACTCGGGCCTGTCCAGCATCTCCTATGTTCAATCTCCCAAGACAGAGCTCTTTATTAAGTCCTCTGTGTGCTTGATTCCACATGACATTTCAGCGAGACCTCCGAGATCAGAGGGAGATGACCACGCTCCGAGGGAACAGAGGGCCTGCTTTGTGTTCTTTTAATTACAATCCTTAAATTATTTCTGCAGATTGTGTTTCACTCAGAAAGTGTATGAATACACCGATCAGCCATAACATTGAAACCACTTACAGTGAAGTGAACAGCATTGATTACCTCGTTACAGCGCCAAACAGCAGGTCTTATTGGTCAGGACCTAACAAAATTCTCTAGGAGGAGCTATTGTAAGTACAAATAGTTGAAAATAATAATTCTGGCTATCAGAGTACCAATGCTGACCCCTGTCCACTACTGACATGAGCATGGGAACATCAGCACTGGACCACGGAGCAATGGACGAAGGTGTCCTGGTCCTTTTACATCATGTGGACGGCCAGGTGTGTATGTGTGTATGTGTTGTTTACCTTGGAAGATTTGGCACCAGGATGCCCTATGGGAAGAAGTTGAGCTGGTGGAGGCAGTGTGATGCGCTGGGTGATGTTCTCCTGGGAATCCTTGGTTGCCATTTATGTGGATGTTACTCTGACTCTCCCACCATGGAGATGGTGTTCCCTGATAGCAATGGTGTCTTTCAGCAGGATAATGTGCTTCGACACACTGCACACACTGCTCAGGAACGGTTTGAGGAACATGACAAGGAGTTTGAGGTGTTGACTCCGCCTCCACATTCTAGAGATCTCAATCCGATCGATACCAGATACCACACACACACACACACACACACACCTTCAGAGGGCTAGTCCAGTCCGGGTCTTGCCGGCTCAGAGCTGTTTTGGTGGCAAAAGGGGAAATCAATAGGTTTAATGTTATGCTGGTCAGTTTGTATATGTGTGTGTGTGTGTGTGAGGTGTCTTCCATGAACCGTTATCAACTACAAGTGAAACTGGTAGACGAGGAGCCTGACGATGCTGTAAAATAAACCTTTGGTAAAGTTCCCAATGTTTCATGCGGACCAAAAGTCAAGACTTTGCAACCCGATTGGCTGCAAGTGAGACAATCAAAGCATTTTTTATTATAAGTTACAAATCTTCCCACATATATCACACTCTCTCTCTCTCCCTCTGCCCCTGAAGGGAGTATTCTCCAGCTACACATTTCCTGCAGAAAAGAAAGGAAACATCAGTCAGCCATAAGAGCGGTATTGTGTGTATGTGTGTGTGTGTGTGTGTGTGTGTGTGCGTGCCATGGATCTCATGACCCATAAGAACCTGCTGTTCGAGTTGCACTTTAAATCGGAGAGCGTTTGTGTAATTTATGCTTGATGGCCATATGTTTGTACTTGAATCTGCCATATTTCGGCTTGCTCAAGCACAACCCGCGGGTCACTGGAGGAATCCAGGACGTTCATATAGAACTTAAAATATATTTCCTGACTGCAGGAGCTTGTGCGCTTGGAGTCTGTGGAAAAATTCCCATCCGTATCTATTATTGAGGAACAGAGCAGTAAAAAAACAAAAAAAAAAATTTCTTTTTTTTAGCGTTTCTGACTTCTGGAGATGTTCTGATTTTTTCTTTTGTTTAGCTGAGGTTTAAGTCCACCTTCAGTTTTCTCCTTTCACTCAGTCACGTGACCCACACAGCTTCATGTGGTGCTGAACTCAATCAACAGTGCAGTGGTGATATGATGAACCTGGACTCACTGTCGTTTTTTTTATGTTCCCTCTTATGTTATAGCAGCTATAAAGGCTCATTCCCTAATAGGACAAAACTAATAAGCTCAGCTTGTCACGTTAACGGTCAAGGAAGTGTAAACTCTTTAACGGTCAAGGAAGTGTAAACTCTTCTGTCCTGATGAGGCTACGCCGTTACCGCCAACTGTCACAACAAGCTGGAACTGGAGACTCCTTACAGGAAATGTATTATTTATTTATCTTTTTTTTAACAGTTTTAACAGTTTGTTCTTTGTTCTTGTTGACTTTATAACTAATATAGTTTAGAAGGTGCCTTTTGTGTTCGTGGCAGACGAACAAAGTCATTCTGTAGCTTTAGAGAGATAAATTAGCTGCCAATTCAACACCCCCCAGAAATAACGAGGTAGACAAACGACCCGTCGCCTTCGGAAGGTCTAATTATGAGACAAATCTTAGCTCCTTTTAGCTACCAAGTTAAAACAAAAAAAAGAAAAACGCTCCAATCTGCACATGTCGAAGCAGTCGGGTCGGGGCTTTATTTCACTACAAACACTCTCTGTTTCCTCTAATCCCACCACGCTGATTTATACACGAGGGGAGACGTGCCAGCAAGTGCCTAACGAGTGCCCTAGTGACCCTCCCTCCTCTCTCCTGAATCTGCCCCCGAGGAGGTCACCGGGGCAAATATGTGAGTGTACACAAGCAGCTTATGAGGCTATAAAGAAAAGCTATAGCTGTAACTCAATAGGAAAGGCGGGGATAATGAAACGGCGGCACAAAGACGCAGTGAACTCTGAGGAGACAATGATCAGCGAGTGCTCGAGTGAGGAACTGGACCTGAGGGGTGACACACAGCTCGACAGGAATGATCCTCAGATTATCATAAGTCGCCAGAGAAAGGGATTTGGCACTCGGCTTGGCACCTAAGAACCTTGAAATGTCACAAGTCCCCCAGGACATTATTATCCACCCATCACTTCCATCCCTCTGCCTCTATTTCCTCGTCCTCTTCCTCGATTGGCTCAGAACGACTGGCACTGCTGGGCCGAGGTGCAAGGATCACATGCACCCTTTATTACCTGGTCATGAGGGTCTGCGGTCGACTCTGTTACGCACAGACGAACTCGAGTCAATGGGACTATTCATTAAACTGCACGGACGAAATCACTCAAAGACACACTGGGGATAAGATTAGAAAGTTGTTGTTTTTTTTATTCCTAATACCTTTAAGTGAAACGTTGGAAAAATGTTGGAAGGCAAATACACAAGACCCTCAGTGTGAAGTTCCGAGAGAGTGTCGCTAAGCGACTGGGACGAGCGTGAGCTAGCTAACAATTCAAATTATTCATTTAGCAATCATGTAGCTTTCAAATTTTGTATATGCACTATTTAAAAGCTCAGTGCTAGGTGTTCCGCCTGCCATTTGGAAGGCCCGGGTTTGATTCTCAGCCAGTGGCCAAACCCCAACCACTGGATGCAGTGCTGGTCCCAAGCCCGGATACAATGGGAGGGTTGCGTCAGGAAGGGCAGTCAGCAGTCAACAACAAGATAAAAACGAAAAGTGTGTTAAATGTACTATACATCTGTGTCTGTATGTTTACAAATTAAATTTTTCCCCAGTGCAGGCATCTGATATCCGGCTGTTCTTCTCACCAGACGAGGTACTAAAGTTTTATTTGTAGCTCCAGAGAGAGAGAGAGAGAGAGCGGTCAGACGAGCGCAGACAGAGCTTCGGCGGGTTAGACTGCCTGCAGGGGCAGGTGTTTAACTTGGAGTTGGACCACAGTGATGTGGTTTTCCAGAGTGTTTGCTCAGAAACCCTTCAGGACACTTTATTCACTGGGCACAAGAGAGACACTTCTCATGTCTCTCTCTCTCTCTGTCTAAACTCCACGTTTAACAGAGGAAAGAGTGAAAAAACACCGTATGTATACAATACAATTCAACCAAATACAGGCAATATTTTACAGTTAAGCAACATGTTACAGCCTGGAAACTCGTCTATATGTCTGTCTATCACGTGTCGTCTGCAGTCTGGACGTGAAACCAGCAAAGATCTAAAAAAAAAATAATGCTAACAGAGCTGTTTATAAACACACGTTTATAAATTTCATTATTTAATTTAACGCAATAAAATTTTCTTTGTGTGGGGCTTTTAACAGCGGACACTGACACGAGCAGCTGTACAGAAATACAACATCTGGATATAAATTGAAAAAATTAGTAAAAAGTTTTGTACAGTGGCAAGGAAAATCTCTCCAAGACATCATTACCCCTTTTCCACCAAAGTGAACCAGGTGCTAGTTCATGTCTGGTGCTAGTGACGGTTTAATAGCGAACCTCCTGAGACCTAACAGTCACGTCATTACATCACTGTATACGTCTGTGTATATTTCTACTTTCGCAGTAATGCTAGTGGCAAAAAAAAAAGAAGAAAATGCTAGCAGAAAAAAAATCCTATCAGCAAGCACAACAACAACACTGGTGAACTTCAACATGGCTTTGTGAGGAGTTCTCCTGGCTTTATCATTACTAGAAAGCATTTAAGCTGCTCATACTGTTGCATATTGAGTCCATTTTTTAAAGATGTCGGCGACAAAAGCCCCTGACGGAGGAGGTTCTTTGTTCTGGCCGATCAAAGTGTTAGTGCTGCCATGGGACTATTTTTTTCTGGCTGTCTGAAAACAAAGAACTGGTTCGAAGTTGGCCACTGGATCCACTGCCTTGGTGGAAAAGGGGTGCTTGAGGAAGAAATGTTTAGAGGAACCTCGCTCAATAGGAAACCTGTTCTTGTTTATAGATTCTTGTCTTTTATGGATTTAACCCTTATTACAATTAGTGATGAAAGAGCTTCTTCGTTAAAACAAAGAAATAAACAAACAAAAAAAAATCCAACGTTTAAACATGAATAAATATAGCAATATGTGTGTTCAAAATTTTGCTTGACATGTGAAAGAAAGACTATAACCAGTTTAATGTTTTTTTTTGTAGCTATGATTTTGATATTCAAGAGATAGGATTCAAGACCTATATTTTACTTTGGTCAATTTTTTTAAAATGTTTTATTGTTGTCAAAGTTATGGTGCAAATCAAGGTAAAGTTACCATATTGTTTTTCCCAAATGCGCATTTATTTAAATATTTAAAAAAATCATAAAAATGTGCAAGAAATAGAAGAATTCCTATTTTCTACAAATATGTATCTTTTGTTTCTTGGGGAACTGATACTGGCACTGACACAGTTCAAGACCAACTGTGGATTAAGGATTCTGTGTTTAAAAGGACTCATCATGAAATCATGAGACCAACCAGCCCTGAGCCCCTCCTGCTAGTCAGGAAACACTAGGATTTGTGCTGTTTGCTCACCACATCTGTATTTCTCACATTTGTAAATAAGAGACTTGGACTGGCTGTAGTGTGACTCAACGAACTCAATCAAGTGGCGAAAGGACAACTTTTCATATTTCTCCGATTTGACATGTTTGTTTGATGATTCAGTCTTCCAAAATTTTGCATTCCACAAACTACTCACACAATAATGATTTCACAGTTCTATCAACACACACACACACACACACACACACACACAGGTGAACTAATAAGACACCGTTTGCTCACTCGCAGGTTAGACAACCCCCCCCCCCCCCCCCCCACCCAACACACACCCACACACACACACACACACACCTTCTCCCAGAACCATTAGTGTTTTTATGACCTGTTTCAACACCTAATCATTAAGGTTCATTGACTCAGGTGTGCTTTACAGGGGGCCATTCAGCGGTTATAAAGATGTAACGCTGTAATTGTTTGTTGTTAGGAATTTAATCTCTTCTATTCAGAGTCGCTTTACAGATTTAGTGTGGATTGACGAGTATATTGCATTTCTCTGCTCCTTTGAGAACTGAACCCCAATAAACCAAATTGTTAGCCTTAACAGCGAAAAATTGTTTTAAACGACCCACACAGGTCCATAAATAAGCGCTCGGATTAAATTTGGAAAGAAACTGTGTCGTTTATCCATCAAACTCGAGGCGTGCTCTGAGACCGAACAGCATGTTTCACTCAGCCCGACTCCCGTGTGTGTATCAGCTCGGGAATCAACAGGGCCGTATTTTAGGCTCGATGTCATCATTGGAACAGATTAGGATTTTACTCGTTCTTTATTCTTGAACCTCGTTCGTTTCAGTCAGTCTGAGCAGTTTAAGCTGAAAACAGGTGAGTTGGACTTCCTGTGAAAGATGGAGAAACATCTGGAATTTTCTTTCATAAATATATAAATTTTCATATAAATTTCTAGTTATATATATATATATATATATAAAACTGTATTTTTATTAGAATTTTTAATGATGAGACGTATAGTTGTATACTATATTGCGATAACATTTTATATTCTATATGTTTATAGTTGATATATCACATTATTGCTAGAAAATCTGTTTAGCCATGTAGCTAGATGTAAAAATAAAAGTTACAGTAACAGAAATTCCCAAACCTGTGTTTCCTGCAGCACTGCTAAACTCTGGTTTCTGATTGTTTAGAAGGTGTTGAATAATTTTCTATAGTGGCAGCTCTGACATTAGTGCAGCTTTCTATTAATTCCAATCCCATATCGTTTCTATAGTAACAGCTCATTCACAGGGATGTCCAAGTGTTTTATGGAAAGAGTCTCCTGTGGCAGCGCTCTGTAACAGTCTGACGTAAAACAGTAATTTTATGTTTTCTGACATTTTCAGGACAAAAGAAGTTTATAATCGTTTTGTTTCTGCTTAAAGAAAGAAAATGAAAGAGAGGCTGGTAAGGAAACGACTATTTTATAACTGCTATTATGTAAGTTACTCACTCACTCCAACATGAAATTCTACATGAATGAAATGTCTGATGTGATGTCTAATAATTAATTTAGCATTACTTTAGTATATGTAAGAGGAATAAAATAACTATGCAACGTTTAATAATCAGAAACAGTAACTCTGCTTCACTGACAATATGACAAGATGTTAAATACATTTTTTTAATGCAAATACATACAGCATACAATATATTTATTTACAGGTTATACATTACAAATGTTTTTGTTGAGTGAGTTTAAATGCCATTTATATAGCGCTCTAACTGTAGTACAACATAACTGTGTGTAACTACATTGATCCAAACACGAGTGTGACTCGCTTTACTGCAGCTTTTGGAACACAGCCATGGCAGCAGGTTTGCGGTGCTGTGATTTAACATTGTGTTAGTGGGGGAGTTGTGCAGTCTGGGGACTGTGTGTGTGTGTGTGTGTGTGTGTGTGTGTGTGTGTGTGGGTGTGTGGGTGATTAGAGAAGAAGCCGTGTGAAGGAATGGCGTTGGCTGACGAATCACACACACACACACACACACACACACACACACACACACTAAACCTACTATTAATAAATACTGTACATCACATAAATCAAACCTTAAACTTAATAATTGGTAGAAAGTATTTCTTTCATTCTTTTAAAAAATTTTTCATATAAAAGCTTTTTTTGTTCTAAAAGGTGTCCTTGTGGGGACCAGCCAGATGTCCTTACAAACCCCAAAGTGTCAGATAAGGTTGATTGTTTGGTCCCCACCAGGACACACACACACACACACACGTCTTAACATGCTTGTGACCTAGTAAAGATTATTAGTAAATAATGCCACATTACACATAAATCAACCCTTAACCTAACCTTAAACTTGATCCACAGTCTAGTCCCCTCATGGTGAGCTTGGAAGAGGCTTGTGAACAAAATTTGAGATCCACCGTCACCTACAGCAGTGTATCGACTCAGCGGGCAACCTTGTGCCAATGCCAGCTAAGGAACAAAAAATCTTAAACTTAATAATTTGTGGGAAATATTTATTTCATTCTTTTTGATTGTTTTATATAAAAAAACTTATTTTTGTTTATTTATTAATCTTTTTTTCTAAAAGTTGTCCCTGTGGGAAGCAGCTAGATGTCCTCATAAAAGTCCAAAATGTCAGTAATTGTTTAGTCCCCTCTTTACATATGTACATATATAAGGACCTACCAACCTATTATTAATACCATATTTTACATGAATCAAATTGTAACCTTAAGAACTGGTGAGAAATATTAATTTTATTCTTTTTAATTTTTTATTTAAAAAAAACCTTTTTATTCTAAAAGTTGTCCTTGTGGGGACCAGCTAGATATTCTCACAATTGCAAAGTGTCAGAAAAGTGTGAGTGTTTGGCCACTCTTACACACACACACTCTCTCTTACACACACACACTCTCCCTCTCTTACACACACGCACACACACACTCTCTCTCTTACACACACACCCTTTCTCTCTCTCTCACACACACACACACTTTCCCTCTCTCCCTCTCACTCACACACTCTCTCTCCCTCTCACTCACACACTCTTTTTCACACACACTCTCTCTCTCTCTCTCTCTCTCACACACACTCTCTCTCTCACACACACACTTTCCCTCTCTCCCTCTCACTCACACACTCTTTCTCACACACTCTCTCTCTCTCTCTCTCTCTCTCTCTCACACACACACACACACACACACACTGAGCGGCCGCTATAAAGCTGCTGTCCTGCCTCCCTCCTGGTGTTAAAGTCCCGGTGATGTGAGAACTGAAGGAGCTGCTGGAACTTTCACACGTTTTCGCTTCTTTTCTCGGGGATTTTGGGCCGAAACTCGCCGCCTCCCTGTTTCTCTCTCTGTTTCTCTCTGTTTCTCTCTCTCTTTCTCTCTGTTTCTCTCTCTGTTTCTCTCTGTTACTTTATTGTTTCTCTTCTCGTTTTTCTTCCCTCAGTCTGAACTCGGGGTTTAAAACAAAGAGCAAAAAGGGGGAAAGAACAGTCCGTGTGGGAAACAGTTCCGGTGTGTGTGTGTGTGTGTGTGTGAGAGAGAGAGAGAGCGATCGCCGTGATGAGCGCGTGCCGCACAGACTCGGTTCCCGCGCTCCGCTGGTGCGCTTCCCGCCGCGCGCTCGTGCTGCTGCTGCTGCTGTGTGGTGTGTGCGGTGTGACGGGGACCTGGGGCCCGGGACTGTACACACACCACACCGGGACCTCAGTCAGCCGAGACCCGAGCAAGAGGTACGACATCCAGTACACTCCACCTCACACTTACTGCTGTTACACCTGACGTGTGTGTGTGTGTGTGTGTGTGTGTGTGAAGCCAATTCATACCCAATTAACCCTGTGTGTGATTATATCCAATTAATTCATTACCGCAATTAACCCACATAACTACTGTAATATAGGAACAGTTACTCCTAAGGAAACAAAGTTAAAGTTTTGTATTTTTGTGATATTTATTTATGTGGAACAGATTGTTTTAGTAAACAGATGATTTTTCTGTAACAATTTAAATACCTTTCACTAGTGAAGAGTGTTTGTGGAAATAGTTAAAAGGTTAAAGCTATAATTAATCTGATCAGCCTGTATGTAATCAGTGATGTTATAATTATTCCAGGTTGAAGCCCAGGTGTGTCTGTCTGCAAATACCATCAAACCCTTCATTTATTAAAAAATGTCATTTTACAAAATGATCAGATCAGATAAAGATGTATTTTTTTTTTGTCTTAAAACCACTCCAGCGTGTTAAAATTCACTTATACCACTTCAGCGCTGTTATTTCAGCCAAAGTGAAAATATGAACTAATCCCAGTCAAAATATTCACTTTATCTTTTCTAATTAATATCTATTGGTGCAGGTGTTTGTTTACATTGAGACAGTAGCGCATTAGTAGATTATTTTACAGTAGATTATTAAATCCCACACATAACTGTTCATAACATCACTTTTACTCCACATTTAGATTCACTGATGGTGCAGATTAAACTTTAGACAGAGATCTAAGGAACTGCAGGAGATTCAGTAAATTCTGTCCAGCAGTCGATTTAAGACGCGCCCACAGATTAACACATGCACAGTACACTGTCAAAAACTTGCAGGTTTATAATCTGGTGCAAAAACTACTCATAACTTCACTTCTGTTCAACATTTTTAGTTAAACATTTAGATTGAACATTTACATTTTGGTTCAGATCCGGTAATATCATCCCTAAAACGATCTAATAGTTACTCCCGAATATTAAATGTATCTTGTGCAGTCCTGACATTCGCCTTAGATTCTTTTCACTTGGCTAGTTTGTTCAGTAAATGACTTTCGGTTTGTCCCGACCCTAAGTGTCTGTGTTTAAGTCTGTGTTTTTGTCTGAGCTGCTGCAGAACTGCAGTTTCCCTCCGGATGAATAAAGATTTATCTTATCTTATCTAATCATTTACTACTCCATCAGTAGGCCTGCTTCAGATTCCGAGTAAACTGAGTCACATGTGGATCATATAAACTGTATCATCAAATATCAGATTAGTGTTTTGTGATAAATCATAATCATATCATTTGATATTGTGTCTTAGGGTTTACACTGCTCATAAATACTGCGTGTTTATGTGAAAATAATCAGAGGCTCTGAGAAATTATACTTAAAGGAAGTGTGTATAACGTGTCCACATCTTACTGATCACTGTAGGATTCCAGAGCTGTGCTGAGCGGGGTGATTTACTTGTGTAGATGATGATGATGATGATGATGATGATGATGATGAATTAAGTAAAAGCAGTGATTAGAATCTTTCAACATGTCTCCTGCAGCCTGTCAACCATCGTAATCATCTGAAGAACCTGTTTTCTAGTGTGTGTGTGTGTGTGTGTGTGTGTGTTTAGTAAATGTGTGTATATTGATCCCCGATGTGTTCTGGAGGCAGGTGAGAACGCAGGCATCTCACTCCAGCACACACAAACCCCTGAGGAAGGATCTGCTTTCACTCAGACCTTATAGCTGCGCTCAGGTTGCCAGGTCTTGGCAGAATATTTCAGCTAAAATAAATCTTAAAATCAGCACGAAAGGATCTGATGCTGTCCTGAAAAACATCGCAATCGACATACGATCCATCTTAATGTCGAAATCTTTGCAGCATAGACTGGTTTGAAACAAAAGAGCCGAGCTGAGAGCCCCAGACATCTTCATGATGCGTGATTGGAAGTCTATGAAAACTAAAGTTAAAGTTAATGAAATGACTGATTTTTTTTTTTTAGTGTTTAAAAACCACAGTGCCTTTTAATAACTAATAATTGATACACATCAGGAATCTGATTTGATGGAGTTTTAGAATATAATACATGTGGAATATCTGAACACATTTATATAATAAAACACTTTATGATACTTTGGATTTCTAACAAACTGTCTTGTTTTAAAATATTAACTTTAGCTAAATTCGTTAGTTTTCTTCTGAAAAACAAAAAAGAAAATTAACCAGTTAAAGCTGTAGCATTTATAATTTTTTAATGTTAAAAATGTAAAATTTTAATGTTTAAATTTTAACGTTAATGTTAAATTAAAATAACGCTGCTTCAGGAGATTTCGCTCGTTATAAAAAAAAACAACTCAAATGTTTTGTGATTTAATACGATACAGGTTTTATAGATTATTATTATATAGATATTAGTATATAATATACAGTATTTTATATGCATAATAATTAATAATGTTAATTAGTCATTGTCTTGGAAAAGTGAGTAATAAATTAGAAATGTGTGTCTGAGTGTGTGTGTGTGTGTGTGTGTGTGTGTGTGTTGTGTGTGTGTGTGTGTTGTGTACAGCTAATCTATTTTTTATAGCTTGCAGCTCAAAGAGAGATCAGAGACTTTTGTGTGTGTGTGTGTGTGTGTGTGTGTGTGTGTGTGTTTCTGACTGTGATTAGTCGTATTCATTCTTCTTGCTTTTACGGTAATCGTAGACGCTCCAGAACCTCAGAGATGTTTTTACTTCAGCTGCAGCTTCATCAGTGACGAGTCAGAATCCTCTCCCACCATTCCTCCTGTCCATTCACATTCTCTCTCTCTCACACACACACACACACACACACACACACACACATTAGCATACAAAACAAGTCTCACATCCATCTTACTGTCATTGTGTGTCTGACACTCACTTCCTCTTTCCTGTGACTCACTGACTCGCTCTCTCTCGTCCTCGCCGTCCCCATTGTCCACCAGAAGTCCCGACTAAGGACCTGCTTTCACTCGAACCTTCGCGCTGGTTTATCATTTGAAAAGACTCTTAAAGGTTCTGAAGGTTCCCTTTGAGACACAGACAGCAGCCCTGTTACACACTTGCTGTTACACTGGAGTGTGTGTTTGACCCGAACCCTGGTGTGTTTCTCACTGTCCCACAGGATGACACGTGGGCGAGGTGAGAAAGAGCGGTTCGAGTCGCACGGACCGATCTCTACAGCTTTCCTGGATACGGGTTCAGGGTTCAGGGTTCAGGGTTCAGACCAGCAAATTCTGCCTAGCTGTTAAAAGCAGCCCTTATAATCCTCTCTAAAGCCTGTAGAGAGCAAGCTGCTGCCGGATGAGCGCTTACACACACACACACACACACACACACACACACACACTATCAGTCGTCCCGTCACGCTCAGGGTGTCGCTGTATATTAAGACGAATTTCATCTTTTAACTTCAGATTCCACGTGACTTAACGTCAGGTCCTGGTGTGTATTCGTGTTTTCAAGTGTGTGAGGACACTCGATGATGTCACGTCTCGCTAAAGATCTGTATATGTGTGTGTGTGTGTGTTTGGTTTTGAGAGGAAGTTGGCAGAACGATCGCTACACGCCTCATTTCCATCCTGTGATCTCGCTGAAAAACACTCAAGTGTGTGGCCGAGATCCGAACCCCATCCTGCATACAAATATTTACCCCGTTTGTGTGTGTGTGTGTGTGTGTGTGTGTGTGTGAAGTACGCAGGTGTGGACGAGTGCCTGTGGTCTCCTCACTGTGAGTTTATCTCCTCCTGTCACTCAGAATCACAGGGACAGACAGTGTTTAGCAAACAGACACAGCTGGATCACCTCTGGAATTCTAAAGCGAGCAGTGCATTCTGGGAGCGCTTCCTTCACCGCGGGGACGTCAGGTCAAGCCGAGTATCTGACAGCTGGTTCCTTCTGACCCGGGGTTCGAGCTCCTGTAGTGTAGACATGAGTGATCTCCAGTTACATCTCGGCTCATCGAAGATCTTGAGCTGTGTGTGTGTGTGTGTGTGTGTGTGTGTGAGATGGTGTCTCATGGACAGCTTTACTCCACATCATCGTCCATGTTTCTTGCCTCCAAATCTAACAAGTCTATTAATTAAGTTTGTGACCATCCAGCTACTTAAACTTCACCGTACTTAAGTTTTAACGTCTATGTAAATGAGCTCCCACTGAGCCACGCCCCCTCCAGGGAACATCAGAGATTAGCCACATGCTGGGGGAGGAGCTCTTCCTATGTGATGTCACATTAGGGAAATAAAAGAAGGGTTTTGTTTTTTCCTTCACATTAAACAAAACGAAAATGTTACGTATGTGTAATGTTACGTAAAAAAACAAAAAAATAAGTTTAGTTGGTTTAATTTAGAAACCACAACCCAGAGTTTATCCCTTTATCACTTCTCAACTAGTTTGACTGCGCCTTTAATTAAAACCTTGAAATGTCCAAAACAAATAAACTGGAAATAACGTTTAAGAATAACGAGCACCATGACTCTAAAATACAGACTGGATATAAACATTGTTCTGACGTTTAAATTAATATTAATATTACACATTTATACTGGAGCAGCCCACGGGCCTTAGTTTACAATGAAAGAGTGAGATTGCGATCTCTACAGGACGTCGCTGGCTCCACACCCACACCACGGCGCTTCGCCCCAGGATCCCGAGACAGCAACAGGTTCATGTTCCTTATCCTGACGCTTCATCTGGGGTTTTTCACTTAGGAACCTTTAAGGAACCGGAAACCTTCCTGAAAATCTCCTTCAACCAGGTCTTCATGGGTTTACGCTCCGTCCTACAGAAGAGCAGAAGTGATCCAAAGCGTGCAGATCAGACGTAGTCACGCGTTCATGTCGATGAGAGAGAAGCTACGTCAGATACGTTCAAAACTTGTTTGCGTCAGTGAACGCCGTACATCACACACACACACACACACACACACACACAGGAGTGTAAATCGGGGCTCCGTGAGCTGGAGCGAGCGACACCTCCCTCACGCTTCGCGGCACGGACGAGGTGTCGCGTTTCACACATCTGTGCGGTGTGAAGTGTTGCACTTGCCTAGCGAGCGCCGTACGCCGCGGTGATGGCGTGTGTTTGGTGATCCAGAGCGAGAAACCTTCTTCAGCGTGACACCTCTTCCTCTTTTTCTTTCTTTTTTTATGTGTTTGAATTTTTTTACCTCTCCGCCCCTCCCCCAGCATGTGCGCTCCATTAGCGCAGTGACCTTGTGGACATGTCCAGGATCCTCCTCTCCGCTCCTGCGTCCCGTAATTCTCTCCCGCTTTTGTTTTCCTGGCCCGTGTGACACTGTCTTTCACCACTCCATTAATCTTTGTTGTCCCTCAGAGCGGCGCGGTGCGGCGGGACCCTCAGCTCGGCCCTAATTGGGTTATATTCTCCCTTTAGTGGGCCTGTGGGACGAGCGCTAATGTAACAGGATGATTGAACGACTTCCTGTCTCTCTTTCTCACATTCTTTCTTTCTTTTCTGAGTGCTGCTTTGTCGTTTGTTTTCCTTCTTATATTCCTTAATCTGGCCTTTCTTTCTGTTTCTTTCTCTCCTCCCACTCCTTCTTGGTCGGCCGCCATATCTGTCAATCTCCGCTCGCTCCCGACGCACAGAAAAAAAAGTCTCTTTTGTTTTCCCTCGCCGCCAAAAACGTTGAGAAATCCGCTCGTGATTTTTATCTCACAGAATTTCATTTCAGGAATATTCTCATCGTTCTCCGGAACGCCGCGTGTGTGAGGGGCAGAGGGTTTAATCAGACAGGAACACCAGAGTATCAGACTCAGCTACTCTCTCTCTCTCTCCCCCTGTCTCTCACTCCCTGTCTGTCTCTCTCTCTCTCTCTCTCCCCCTGCCTCTCTGTCCTGTCTCTCTCTCCCCTGTCTCTCTCTCTCTCTGTCTCTCTCTCTCTGTCTGTCTCTCCCCCTGTCTCTCTCTCTCTCTCTCTGTCTCTCTCTCTCTGTCTCTCTCTCTCTGTCTGTCTCTCCCCCTGTCTCTCTGTCCTGTCTCTCTCTCCCCCTGTCTCTCTCTCTCTCTCTGTCTCTGTCTCTCTCTCCCCCTGTCTCTCTCTCCCCTCTGTCTCTCTCTCCCCCTGTCTCTCTCTCCCCTGTCTCTCTCTCCTGTCTCTCTCTCCCCCTGTCTCTCTCTCTCTCCCCCTGTCTCTCTCTCTCTCTCTCTCTCTCTGTCTCTCTCTCCCCTGTCTCTCTCTCCCCTGTCTCTCTCCCCTGTCTCTCTCTCCTCTGTCTCTCTCCCCCGTCTCTCTCCCCCTGTCTCTCTATCTGTCTCTCTCTCCCCCTGTTTCTCTCCCCGTTTCTCTCTCCCTGTCTCTCTCTCTCTCTGTCTCTCTCTCCCCCTGTCACTCTGTCTCTCTCTCTCTCTCCTCTGTCTCTCTCTCTGTCTCTCTCCCCTCTTTCTCTCTGTCTCTCTCTCTCTGTCTCTCTCTTTCCCTGTCTCTCTCTCTGTCTATCTCTCTATGTCTCTCTCTTCCCCTGTCTCTCTCTCTCTGTCTCTATCTCCCCCTGTCTCTCTCTCCCCTGTCTTTCTCTATCTGTCTCTCTCTCTCTTTCCCCCCTGTCTCTCCCTCTGTCTCTCTCTCCCCCTGTCTCTCCCTTGGTCTCTCTATTCCCTGTCTCTGTCTCTCTTTCTCTCTGTTTCTCTTTCTCCTGTCTTTGTCTCTCTCTCCCCCTGTCTCTCTCTCTCTTCCCCTGTCTCTGTCTTTCTCTCTCTGTCTCTCTCTCTTCCCCTGTCTCTTTCTCTCTCTGTTTCTCTCTCCCCTGTCTCTGTCTGTCTCTCTCTCTCTCTCTCACCTGTCTCTCTCTCTCCCCTGTCTCTCTCCCTCGTCTCTCTCTCTCTCTGTCTCTCCTTCCCTATTTTTTTATTTTTTATTTCTCTCTTTGTGCCTTGGCGTGGATCTACTCTACGCTCTCCAAACTCAGAATTCTGTGCTGGTTTCAGCATTTTTCCCACTTGGATCCATCCATTCATGTTGAAAGATCGTTTATTACACATTCGTGTGTGTGTGTGTGTGTGTTTGTCTTAGTCATACTTGGATTCTAAAATTAGATATTAATTAAGATGACTGCACCGATCGTTAAGAGTTTTTACAGAGTAAAAAATTTCAGCTTCAAGTTTTAAACCAAACAGTTTCGAACCTCCCGATCCTGAGCTCTTCCTGCAGGCGTTCTTGGGTCGGTTCTAATCCCACTGCGTTAGATCTGTGAATCACGGGCTGAATCAGATTCTGTTTCATTTTATTCCATTCAGCCGCACCAGAGGTTGGAGGTCACTGATTTCGGTACTTAGAGTAGTTTTATTCTTAGCCACGTTTTACTTTTACTTCACTACAGCAAAAGTTCTGTTCGTTCTACGTCGCTACATTTCTGCCTAACGTTACGTTACGTTACCACATTAGTGCGTATCATCCGAAGCGGTAATATTGTCTCCTATAAATAACTGTGTGATTTGCCTTCCCTCCATGAACATGTAGCAGGTGTTTGAAGTTGATTTGCAAGACGCCATTTGACACAAAGAGAAGATTAGAGTGTCTAGTGCGTACAATGTCTAATATTATTGATACGAGCTGGTATCAAAAAGGTTTGAGACTAGTTCTATAACACGCCAGCGGATGGCAGCACAAGGGAGCACCGACCTTCATAAGTCAGTGTGCTAAAACACATGGGGAGAAATATGAGAGGTCAGGAGAACCTTTGATGAGCTCGACCCCCGAAAATGTCAAAACCGTTTGTCAACTTGTGCATGATGATCGTCGGAGAACCAGAACATCGCTGCTGTCGTCCGTTAGCTCTGATATTTGGCGGAGCCGCGTCCTGAGCACGCTGTAGTCAAGGGGACTCGAGCAGTGACAAATCCACTGTAATGATGATCACGTGTCTCTCATTCATCACATTATTTATCACAAATTACGAAACCTCTGCTTTATTTGTCTTATTTTATACCTAGTAGTGATTGAACCCGTCTTTTCTTCTTTTTTTTTTTTAAGTAGCCCTGGCTGTAGTGTTTATTCTCCGCTCACTGAAAACTCACAAAGACTCTTTAGTGAATAGCGACGCCTGAGTAAATCTGTCCCGTGCACAGACAGCGAGGTGCGATTAGAGAGATAATAGGCATTAAATTCCCATTTAACGAGCGCTCTCTCTCTCTCTCTCTCTCTCTCCCTCTCCCTGGGGGTTCAGACAGGATCAAAGACTTACAGAAATTTCTGACTCCCACACTGTCTCTAAAAGCAGCCCAGGGGTCCTTTATGTATATGTGTGTGTGTGTGTGTGTGTGTGTGTGTGTGTGAGGGAGAGATACGAGTCTAGCCGTATGGTATCTGTTCAAACCCATCAGATCCCTGCGACGTCTGGGAACCATTGATGCTAAGTGCTAAGTGCTGTACACACATGACCTCGGCTGCTCCTTCGCCTGATGTTCAGCAGCTGCGTAATTGTTTAAGTGCAGCCACAAGCTCCGCCCACAACAACCTCTTTTAGGAAAGCAGGTCCTAAAATGTGTTTGTTTTTATCAGTTTACGGTTTAATTTCTCACCATTACCCCACCGACGTCGACTCACAGCTGTGATAGGATTATTAAATGGACCTCCAGGGTTCAGGGTTCGAGTCCCGTCTCGGGGTGAGGAGTGTGTGTGGAGTGTGTGTGTGTGTGTGTGTGAGTGAAGTTTGCACTGTCGGCTGAGTGGTGTTTCCAGCTTCTCCATGGTGTGTGTGTGTGTGTGTGTGTGTGTGATTTCCTGGGATAGGCTCCCCGCGCCCTCAGGACTCCACACAAGTGCGCACTCTGGGTATTAGGGTTAAAATGTCGCTGTTATAAAACACTCACACTGGAGACTCCTTCCATAAATATTGAACACTTACGTTTTTTATCGTTTTGTTTTTCAGCTAAGAATACGCAGGGTGTGCGTTACTATAGAAACCATACTGTTGGTCTAAACGTGTTTCACGTCTCCAGACTGGTGTAGAATCTACATAACATCAATTACACCAGGACTGTAAGTCGTGTAAATATATGAGTGTATACAGTTTAAGCCGTGCTGTGTGTGTGTGTGTGTGCGAGTGTTTTTCTACACTCCCCTTCCGTGTGAGCGTCTGATCCTCGCGCGGTGTTGCGCCGTGTTTAACGCCGCTCTATCGAGTGTAATTTTCTCTAACCCGAGCCGACGTCCTGCGCTGAAATCAGAAGTGAAAGCGAACGTGTGTGTCAGAAGCGTTTCGCGCTCACACACGCTGATGGTTTGCATTCGCATAGTTCCAGAGCACAGTGTATACATTTTTGTGGGGGAAGAAAAAAAAGGACACAATAAACAAAACAAGGGATGTAAGTGGAAATAAAGCCAAACCCTAGTGAGATCCTGAAGCGGGGTCTGAGGCAGGGCAGCGAGGCAGTGTGGGAGCTCGGGTCGGATGAGTCAGTCACTAAACACTCCTAACAGAAGGGTATTAGCGCTGGAGGGTACACTTCGCTCCTGAGGACACAAGATTAAACAACAAGCAGATTCTTTATGGTACCGCTGTGAGATCCAGATCACACACACATGGTTTCACGCCACATGTTTGTGGGTTCAGTGTTTATGTTTGTGTGATGATGAATAATAAGGAGACAAAAAAAAAACGTTCTCACGCTCGCTGTTTACTGTTATTTCAATAAAATGTTTTTTATGTTATACATATAATACAGAAACTGTGTGTGTCCAAACGATCTCCTTCTTAGGTTCATGCAACATGGACGTGACCGATCTCGCTTCTCTAAAAATTTTTTAGCCGTTTTGGAGAGATGATTTTATATGAGCCGCAAACGTGGCCAATTTTATACTGTTATACTGTCTCACCTCAAACTAGAATCATTAAATTTTATGCTTTATAATATTTATATTTCTTCATGAGTATTGATACTGAAATTGCTGTAAGCTTCTAGAAGATGTATGATGTAAAAATTGTTGCTTAAATAGTTTTTTTGGTAAAAGCTTAAAAAGCTAATAATCTGTAGTGTCCGTAACCATGTCACGTTCAATGTTGCAACGTTTTAGAATAATAAACTTCTTCAGTCTTTTCATGTGAAATCTAAACTGGCCAAGTTTCATCTGAATGACAGTTAAAACCGTTGAAAGATTTGAATTCAAAAGAATAACTGACACTTCGGACATAAAAGGGCATGAAACTGTATTTATCAAATGTGTTTCTTTAGATCTGTTAAAAAAATATAAATGTGTAAAACGAACGGAGAGAAGAAGTGGTAAGTATTATGAAAAATGGTTTTTATATGATCCTGTCTGATAATTCACTTTTTAGCACCAATACCATGTTTTGGCCGTGTGTGTGTGTGTGTGTGTGTGTGTGTGTTCCCATCAGTCCTTGCACATCACACCCCTGAATTAAAGGCAGAAAAGAGAGAGAGAGAGACGCGTTCAGTGTGACTTAAAGCCTACAGTGAGCTAATACAAGCTCAGTACTTTTTGTCCTTTTGCTCGATCGCGAGTGCAGATGTTGAACTTTTACTTTTACTTCAGTGCGAGATTTGTGATGTCTCTGATGCTGTAGCTGTGGTGCATGTTTCTCATTTTGATATTGATTTACAGTGTGACTTTCTCATCTCTCTGGGTTTCCTGTTTATCGTACACACACACACACACACACACACACACACACACACACCTTACAGCTAGCTGATTAGGGTGTGTTAGCTGAAACGTGAGCTTACAGTAACTTTTTTAACCTTTATGAAGTAAAGTTATAATACTCAACACTGGAAGAGGACGTGTGTGTGTGATGTGATCAGGTTTCCTCCTCAGTGTTTGTTTGTGTTTCTGATTCCTGAGTCACAACAAGAGAATCTGAATCTTGATGTCACCGCTGCATCATCAGTGCTGAAAAAACGCCTGGTATAAAGTCATTCTTTGGAAACATTATGAAGTCGTTGGGGGTTTGGCTGACGTACGCAGAGACGTGAGACGTGAGGCGCAGTGTGTGTGTGTGAATAATCGGATTATCTTTAGCGTGTGCTGCGCGGCTAGGGCTGAGGACACAAGCTGCTCCTGCGGCGCTCTGGTGTGTGGGTTCTGCTAAGGGGGCAAAAACTTTTGTGTGTTTACATGTACGCTTACTTTTTGTTCTGGCATGTAGGAGAAAGGTGTGTGTGTGTGTGTGTGTTTGTCCCGAGTGGCATCTGCTAATCAGTCTTTATAAAGAACATGCATGCAGGAAAGGCAGGCTCGTGTGTGTGTGTGTGTGTGTGTGTGTGTGTGTGTGTGTGTGTGTTGCGGTTTCTCCTCCTCTGGCCGTGTTTCTGTTTAAAGGTTGGGGAAATTGCTGGAATGTTTGAGGCCGGTGCAGGAGGATGCAGGGTTGGTTCGCGCTCCCTCCCACATGTGGGATCTGTTAGCGTGGTGCAGGCATGGCGATGGTTACCGTGGAGACCGCCGCCCCTGGAAACATCCTTCCCGTATTACATACACATCTGTACGCGCAGGTTTTCCTAGCACAGCTGTCATTTACTCACCCACTCGCTCTCTCTCCCTCTGTCTCTCACACACACACACACACACACACACACACACACTGACAGCTGTCAGGTTACTCAGCTGTTTATGAGCTCCATGCTAAGATTGTTATTAAAATCACGACTCCAGGGTTGCCAGATTTATATTTTTAGCAGCATTTGGACGGCTGGAGGTCAAACAATAATATCCCGTAATTATTTATTTATATAGAATAATTACAGTGTATTTAGATTGAGGATTTTATTTGCGTATATTTCTGTAAAATAAGTAAAATTGCAATGTTTATTATACATAACTCTGGAATAAGCAAGTTAATGTATTAATAAGTAATAAAAAAATTATCATGATAAAAAATCTTTTTACTGCTTATATATCGGAAAGCATTTTTAATCTTATATTAAGTATAAAATATTTAAAATGTCTTTTTCTCCTACATTACAGACAACATACATACAAATAATGCGACTATGTTTAAACTTATAATAAGGTTATAATAATAATAATAATAATAAAATAAATAATTAACAGCCTGTTTTTTTTTTCTTTTCCTCTTTTTTTATCTCAAATGTTTTTGAGAATTTTGGAATCAGGTGTTCATCACAGTGTCTCACTAGAGCTTAGGTAGAAAGTTCTCTGATCAGACTGTCTGATTCGGGTCTGGAACACCGGCCTCCCAGGAACTCCTTTAATGGGAATGTCTTGGAGCGAGGTCAGGACTGATCCCAGTCGACTTCCTGTAAGTGGTATTGGTGAATGAGTGTGTGTACAGTTCACACACACACACATGCTTGAAGTCTTCTATAAATGTCAATCGCTTTTAAGCCCTGAAATTTGATCACAAGTCCCGGTTTGACCTGAACGCCCTCCGTGTGGATGTAAGACACTGTTGTTAGTGAACACGTGATTCCCGTGTCTTTTCTCAGACGTTTCTCCTTGTCGCAGTACAGACCTGAACGCGGAAATTCCCCAACTAAAGGTCGAATCCCTTATCCCCTGGACTCCACTAGTCCTGTCACACACCTGCATATAATCATCCTCTCTCTCTCTCTCTCTCTCACACACACACACACACACACACACGTGTGTACGGCTAATTGTTTTCCGTGCTGTACTGTGTTATTGATAACAGGCCACATGTTTAATGTAATCAGGTCCATGTGTTTCTCTCACATTAGCGCTGCGCCGGTGAAGCGGAGCCTCTGTTTGGGTTTGTGTTTCCAGAGTCGACGCTATTCCGATGTGGGACTGCGTTCGGGACTGAAGCTATCAATGAGGCTTTTGTTTCGTTACTCTTCTCTGTCGGAGTGTTACAGAGCAGCTGGACGAAGGGCTGGAGATGTTTTTCTATTTACGCTTGAGCTCTAATTCGCTAATTACTGTTCAAATTACTCACTTAACACAAGTCACATGATTTACCGTACATTCTCATTAGCAATGCTGGGTGTTTATTTTTATTTTATTTTTTTCGAAATGTTTTTTTGGTTCTCGTTAATAGTTCTACTTATACTGGAATGGAAATCCTACAAGGCAGGTCGTGATACGAGAAAAATATCATATTATAATACTTTGTTTTGTACAGTGTTTGACGCGTGTCACGGTATACAGTAACACTCCTCATTCAAAAACAAGGCGGCTAAAAACACAACGTCAGATACTTTGCTTTACTTTGCTAGCTTAGCGCTTAGCCTTATCCGTTAGCGCTTTTGTTCCTTTTCTCGGCTTGCGTCTTGACCCTGAGGGGGACAATAAAGGGAGAGTGTATTTAATCTGCTTTCATCTCATCTCGGAGTGGCTTCAAAAGAGTCACAGGTCTCCGAGCTCTTCTTTGTGTGTGTGTGTGTGTGTGTGTGTGTGTTTGCACAATACCGTTTCTTAAAATGCACCACGCAGTAGTTATGATTACATCCCAGTGCGTTTTTATTACCGCCCTCATTTTAACAGTTTACGGTTTCCATAGCAACAGCTGATTGACAGGGACGATGTCATACATACGCCGTTTCCTCAGTGTTACATTAGTGCAGTGGTTCTCAAACTGTGGGGCGCGCCCCACTAGTGGGGAATACAGATATTACAGGTGGGGCGCGATGAACGGGAGGGAATTAGTGGAAAATAATAGGAAAGTACCTATTCTAATTCATGCTTTTCTTAATTGATTTATTTAATCTTTATTTTCTTTATCGGACACTCGAAACTAAATAATGACACACAAGAAATGGATCATTAATACAAGTAAATTAAAATAACATCAGACAAAAAGTGGAACCATAGTGCAACAATAACGGTTTAACGTCGGCATGTTGATTGCAGAGGAACAATATATAAGGAAACATTCGGTATTATATATGTCATTTCATTTATTCCTATGTGTATGCTGATGTTTCTGTACTTTTGTTAAACATTAATATTTTATCAGGCAGTACTAGTCTGGCATATAGTCCAGTGTGGCAACAAAGTTGCTTTTTGATCCTTCAGGCGCTAAACAAAAGGGAAGATCAATATCGTTTTTTATGCTTTTTGTTGGTGTGGGGCGTTTTGCGATGATCCCTAAGTCATTCGTTGCGCCGTAGAGAATAATGGTGTTTATGCTTTTAAACTTGTATAATTTAAGGCGGATGTAGCTGAAAGACAATGTAGAGAGGAAATATATCTGGGTATCTTATTTGCCGGTTTATTCACGCAGCTATTGAATTCGGAGATGCGAATATCAAACTAACTTTACCGCGGACACAAACAGGTGTTATTCGCTAAAATGCCCCCCTGCCATGGATTGACACCCCCCCCCACACACACACATAATCTCTATCAAATATTATATTAGGACATACATTCAAAGATTTATTATTATCAAATATATTATTACTATTATAATTAACCCTAGGCACGTGACAGCCGTCAAGACGATTAATACAAATCCCCAAAAATGATTATTATATGGCACATTTATTTTGCACGGGTTTGTCAATGTACAAATAACAAATTATTTATCACAAATAACACTAAATAAATATTGTTTGTGGTGAAAAATTACAGGAAATGATTTTTATTATAAAATTTTGTCCCAGACACAACCTTTTTTTTATTTTGCTTACTTTATAATTAAACTCATTTGTTGTAATTTGTAAACCATAAACCCATGAATTTAGGTAGGCAATCCGTGGCCTAGGTTGGGGGCATTTTAGACCCTAACACAGTAGCGTACTGTATGTAGTGAGCTTAATAACATCAATGGATATTGAGCCTATGTTACGCTTGGATTCATGGTGGGGGTGGTGGGGGGCAGAGGAGAGACCTCTGTGTGTTTTGTGTCTTAAACCGCTGGCAGAGGCAGCATGAGACAAAGTAGAAAGACACTTAGAGACAACACACCCCAGTCACGTTAATAAGCCACTTAACTTTTTTGAAAGAAAGCTCTAGATAAGTTACAAAGTAAGACTGTTATAACAATTGCACGTGTATTTTATCTGTTTTGAACTTGGTGTTATTTGATCTTACTGGTTTAGAAAAAGATTTTTCAATAAATAGTACACTTGGCCGTTTTCGTTATCATTTTGTTGACAAGTGGGGCTTGAAAATTCGCCCACCCCCTTAAGTGGGGAATGATAGAAAATGTTTGAGAACCACTGCATTAGTGGAAGGAAGGAGTCTCCAGTGTCAGTGCTGTGTAACAGTCAGTTCTTTGTGTTTTTGTCCAGGAACAGGCTACGATCTGTTTATTTATTTTTTTGCAGACGTTGATTATTTGTCTGTTTCTGTCTGCTTTCCAGGAACTGGTGTCCTCAGACTGTGACT